>NC_135372.1:24098987-24402018 GCF_049243985.1 Paroedura picta
ACCCGGAACAATATATAAAGCTAAACGAACTGTTCACTGGGCACTTATCCGTACGAAAATCCCAATTGATTTACGTGTTTTTACAAGGAAATAAAATGTGAAAAAAATATTTCTACATCCCATGGCCTTTCCCAACCATTTAAATTTTTGTCTTACATGTCTAACACTTCCGAAAAACCAATACAACGCCCACCCGGAAATATATATAAAGCTAAACGAACCGTTCACTGGGTACTTATCCGTACGAAAATCCCTATTGATTTACCTGTTTTTACAAGGAAATAAAATGTGAAAAAAATATTTCTACATCCCATGGCCTTTCCCAACCATTTAAATTTTTCTCTTACAGGTCTAACACTTCCGAAAAACCAATACAACGCCCACCCGGAACAATATATAAAGCTAAACGAACCGTTCCCTGGGCACATATCCGTACGAAAATCCCTATTGATTTACCTGTTTTTACAAGGAAATAAAATGTGAAAAAAATATTTCTACATCCCATGGCCTTTCCCAACCATTTAAATTTTTGTCTTACATGTCTAACACTTCCGAAAAACCAATACAACGCCCACCCGGAAATATATATAAAGCTAAACGAACCGTTCACTGGGTACTTATGCGTACGAAAATCCCTATTGATTTACCTGTTTTTATAAGGAAATAAAATGTGAAAAAAATATTTCTACATCCCATGGCCTTTCTCAACCATTTAAATTTTTGTCTTACATGTCTAACACTTCCGAAAAACCAATACAACGCCCACCCGGAACAATATATAAAGCTAAACGAACCGTTCACTGGGCACTTATCTGTACGAAAATCCCTATTGATTTACCTGTTTTTACAAGGAAATAAAATGTGAAAAAAATATTTCTACATCCCATGGCCATTCCCAACCATTTAAAATTTTCTCTTACAGGTCTAACACTTCCGAAAAACCAATACAACGCCCACCCGGAACAATATATAAATTAAACGAACCGTTCACTGGGTACTTATACGTACTAAAATCCCTATTGATTTACCTGTTTTTACAGGGAAATAAAATGTGAAAAAAATATTTCTACATCCCATGGCCTTTCCCAACCATTTAAATTTTTCTCTTACAGGTCTAACACTTCCGAAAAACCAATACAACGCCTAACGGGAACAATATATAAAGCTAAACGAACCGTTCACTGGGCACTTATCCGTACGAAAATCCCTATTGATTTACCTGTTTTTACAAGGAAATAAAATGTGAAACAAATATTTCTACATACCATGGCCTTTCCCAACCATTTAAATTTTTCTCTTACAGGTCTAACACTTCCGAAAAACAAATACAACACCCACCCGGAACAATATATAAAGCTAAACGAACCGTTCTCTGGGAACTTATCCGTAAGAAAATCCCTATTGATTTATCTGTTTTTACAAGGAAATAAAATGTGAAAAAAATATTTCTACATCCCATGGCCTTTCCCAACCATTTAAATTTTTCTCTTACAGGTCTAACACTTCCGAAAAACCAATACAACGCCCACCCGGAACAATATATAAAGCTAAACGAACTGTTCACTGGGTACTTATCCGTACGAAAATCCCTATTGATTTACCTGTTTTTACAAGGAAATAAAATGTGGAAAAAATATTTCTACATCCCATGGCCTTTCCCAACCATTTAAATTTTTCTCTTACAGGTCTAACACTTCCGGAAAACCAATACAACGCCCACCCGGAACAATATATAAAGCTAAACGAACCGTTCACTGGGCACTTATCCGTACGAAAATCCCTATTGATTTACCTGTTTTTACAAGGAAATAAAATGTGAAAAAAATATTTCTACATCCCATGGCCTTTCCCAACCATTTAAATTTTTCTCTTACAGGTCTAACACTTCTGAGAAACCAATACAACGCCCACCCGGAACAATATATAAAGCTAAACGAACCGTTCACTGGGTACTTATCCGTACGAAAATCCCTATTGATTTACCTGTTTTTACAAGGAAATAAAATGTGAAAAAAATATTTCTACATCCCATGGCCTTTCCCAACCATTTAAATTTTTCTCTTACAGGTCTAACACTTCCGAAAAACCAATACAACGCCCACCCGGAACAATATATAAAGCTAAACGAACCGTTCACTGGGTAGTTACACGTACGAAAATCCCTATTGATTTACCTGTTTTTACAAGGAAATAAAATGTGAAAAATATATTTCTACATCCCATGGCCTTTCCCAACCATTTAAATTTTTCTCTTACAGGTCTAACACTTCCGAAAAACCAATACAACGCCCACCCGGAACAATATATAAAGCTAAACGAACCGTTCACTGGGCACTTATCCGTACGAAAATCCCTATTGATTTACCTGTTTTTACAAGGAAATAAAATGTGAAAAAAATATTTCTACATCCCATTGCCTTTCCCAACCATTTAAATTTTTCTCTTACAGGTCTAACACTTCCGAAAAACCAATACAACGCCCACCCGGAACAATATATAAAGTTAAACGAACCGTTCACTGGGCACTTATCCGTACGAAAATCCCTATTGATTTACCTGTTTTTACAAGGAAATAAAATGTGAAAAAAATATTTCTACATCCAATGGCCTTTCCCAACCATTTAAATTTTTCTCTTACAGGTCTAACACTTCCGAGAAACCAATACAACGCCCACCCGGAACAATATATAAAGCTAAACGAACCGTTCACTGGGTACTTATCCGTACGAAAATCCCTATTGATTTACCTGATTTTACAAGGAAATAAAATGTGAAAAAAATATTTCTACATCCCATGGCCTTTCCCAACCATTTAAATTTTTCTCTTACAGGTCTAACACTTCCGAAAAACCAATACAACGCCCACCCGGAACAATATATAAAGCTAAACGAACCCTTTACTGGGTACTTACATGTACGAAAATCCCTATTGATTTACCTGTTTTTACAAGGAAATAAAATGTGAAAAAAATATTTCTACATCCCATGGCCTTTCCCAACCATTTAAATTTTTCTCTTACAGGTCTAACACTTCCGAAAAACCAATACAACGCCCACCCGGAAAAATATATAAAGCTAAACGAACCGTTCACTGGGTAGTTACACGTACGAAAATCCCTATTGATTTACCTGTTTTTACAAGGAAATAAAATGTGAAAAAAATATTTCTACATCCCATGGCCTTTCCCAACCATTTAAATTTTTGTCTTACATGTCTAACACTTCCGAAAAACCAATACAACGCCCACCCGGAACAATATATAAAGCTAAACGAACCGTTCACTGGGCACTTATCTGTACGAAAATCCCTATTGATTTACCTGTTTTTACAAGGAAATAAAATGTGAAAAAAATATTTCTACATCCCATGGCCATTCCCAACCATTTAAAATTTTCTCTTACAGGTCTAACACTTCTGAAAAACCAATACAATGCCCACCCGGAACAATATATAAATTAAACGAACCGTTCACTGGGTACTTATACGTACGAAAATCCCTATTGATTTACCTGTTTTTACAGGGAAATAAAATGTGAAAAAAATATTTCTACATCCCATGGCCTTTCCCAACCATTTAAATTTTTCTCTTACAGGTCTAACACTTCGGAAAAACCAATACAACGCCTACCGGGAACAATATATAAAGCTAAATGAACCGTTCACTGGGCACTTATCCGTAAGAAAATCCCTATTGATTTATCTGTTTTTACAAGGAAGTAAAATGTGAAAAAAATATTTCTACATCCCATGGCCTTTCCCAACCATTTAAATTTTTCTCTTACAGGTCTAACACTTCTGAATAACCAATACGACGCCCACCCGGAACAATATATAAAGCTAAACGAACCGTTCAATGGGCACTTATCCTTACCAAAATCCATATTGATGTACCTGTTTTTACAAGGAAATAAAATGTGGAAAAAATATTTCTACATCCCATGGCCTTTCCCAACCATTTAAATTTTTCTCTTACAGGTCTAACACTTCCGGAAAACCAATACAACGCCCACCCGGAACAATATATAAAGCTAAATGAACCGTTCACTGGGTACTTATCCGTACGAAAATCCCTATTGATTTACCTGTTTTTACAAGGAAATAAAATGTGAAAAAAATATTTCTACATCCCATGGCCTTTCCCAACCATTTAAATTTTTCTCTTACAGGTCTAACACTTCCGAAAAACCAATACAACGCCCACCCGGAACAATATATAAAGTTAAACGAACCATTCACTGGGCACTTATCCGTACGAAAATCCCTATTGATTTACCTGTTTTTACAAGGAAATAAAATGTGAAAAAAATATTTCTACATCCAATGGCCTTTCCCAACCATTTAAATTTTTCTCTTACAGGTCTAACACTTCCGAGAAACCAATACAACGCCCACCCGGAACAATATATAAAGCTAAACGAACCGTTCACTGGGTACTTATCCGTACGAAAATCCCTATTGATTTACCTGATTTTACAAGGAAATAAAATGTGAAAAAAATATTTCTACATCCCATGGCCTTTCCCAACCATTTAAATTTTTCTCTTACAGGTCTAACACTTCCGAAAAACCAATACAACGCCCACCCGGAACAATATATAAAGCTAAACGAACCCTTTACTGGGTACTTACATGTACGAAAATCCCTATTGATTTACCTGTTTTTACAAGGAAATAAAATGTGGAAAAAATATTTCTACATCCCATGGCCTTTCCCAACCATTTAAATTTTTCTCTTACAGGTCTAACACTTCCGAAAAACCAATACAACGCCCACCCGGAACAATATATAAAGCTAAACTAACCGTTCACTGGGTAGTTACACGTACGAAAATCCCTATTGATTTACCTGTTTTTACAAGGAAATAAAATGTGAAAAAAATATTTCTACATCCCATGGCCTTTCCCAACCATTTAAATTTTTGTCTTACATGTCTAACACTTCCGAAAAACCAATACAACGCCCACCCGGAACAATATATAAAGCTAAACGAACCGTTCACTGGGCACTTATCTGTACGAAAATCCCTATTGATTTACCTGTTTTTACAAGGAAATAAAATGTGAAAAAAATATTTCTACATCCCATGGCCATTCCCAACCATTTAAAATTTTCTCTTACAGGTCTAACACTTCTGAAAAACCAATACAATGCCCACCCGGAAAAATATATAAATTAAACGAACCGTTCACTGGGTACTTATACGTACGAAAATCCCTATTGATTTACCTGTTTTTACAGGGAAATAAAATGTGAAAAAAATATTTCTACATCCCATGGCCTTTCCCAACCATTTAAATTTTTCTCTTACAGGTCTAACACTTCGGAAAAACCAATACAACGCCTACCGGGAACAATATATAAAGCTAAATGAACCGTTCACTGGGCACTTATCCGTAAGAAAATCCCTATTGATTTATCTGTTTTTACAAGGAAGTAAAGTGTGAAAAAAATATTTCTACATCCCATGGCCTTTCCCAACCATTTAAATTTTTCTCTTACAGGTCTAACACTTCTGAATAACCAATACGACGCCCACCCGGAACAATATATAAAGCTAAACGAACCGTTCAATGGGCACTTATCCTTACCAAAATCCATATTGATGTACCTGTTTTTACAAGGAAATAAAATGTGAAAAAAATATTTCTACACCCCATGGCCTTTCCCAACCATTTAAATTTTTCTCTTACAGGTCTAACACTTCCGAAAAACCAATACAACGCCCACCCGGAACAATATATAAAGCTAAACGAACCGTTCACTGGGCACTTATCCGTACGAAAATGCCTATTGATTTACCTGATTTTACAAGGAAATAAAATGTGAAAAAAATATTTCTACATCCCATGGCCATTCCCAACCATTTAAAATTTTCTCTTACAGGTCTAACACTTCTGAAAAACCAATACAATGCCCACCCGGAACAATATATAAATTAAACGAACCGTTCACTGGGTACTTATACGTACGAAAATCCCTATTGATTTACCTGTTTTTACAGGGAAATAAAATGTGAAAAAAATATTTCTACATCCCATGGCCTTTCCCAACCATTTAAATTTTTCTCTTACAGGTCTAACACTTCGGAAAAACCAATACAACGCCTACCGGGAACAATATATAAAGCTAAATGAACCGTTCACTGGGCACTTATCCGTAAGAAAATCCCTATTGATTTATCTGTTTTTACAAGGAAGTAAAATGTGAAAAAAATATTTCTACATCCCATGGCCTTTCCCAACCATTTAAATTTTTCTCTTACAGGTCTAACACTTCTGAATAACCAATACGACGCCCACCCGGAACAATATATAAAGCTAAACGAACCGTTCAATGGGCACTTATCCTTACCAAAATCCATATTGATGTACCTGTTTTTACAAGGAAATAAAATGTGAAAAAAATATTTCTACACCCCATGGCCTTTCCCAACCATTTAAATTTTTCTCTTACAGGTCTAACACTTCCGAAAAACCAATACAACGCCCACCCGGAACAATATATAAAGCTAAACGAACCGTTCACTGGGCACTTATCCGTACGAAAATCCCTATTGATTTACCTGATTTTACAAGGAAATAAAATGTGAAAAAAATATTTCTACATCCAATTGTCTTTCCCAACCATTTAAATTTTTCTCTTACAGGTCTAACACTTCCGAGAAACCAATACAACGCCCACCCGGAACAATATATAAAGCTAAACGAACCGTTCACTGGGTACCTATCCGTACGAAAATCCCTATTGATTTACCTGTTTTTACAAGGAAATAAAATGTGAAAAAAATATTTCTACATCCCATGGCCTTTCCCAACCATTTAAATTTTTGTCTTACATGTCTAACACTTCCGAAAAACCAATACAACGCCCACCCGGAACAATATATAAAGCTAAACGAACCGTTCACTGGGTACTTATCCGTACGAAAATCCCTATTGATTTACCTGTTTTTACAAGGAAATAAAATGTGAAAAAAATATTTCTACATCCCATGGCCTTTCCCAACCATTTAAATTTTTCTCTTACAGGTCTAACACTTCCGAAAAACCAATACAACGCCCACCCGGAACAATATATAAAGCTAAACGAACCGTTCACTGGATAGTTACACGTACGAAAATCCCTATTGATTTACCTGTTTTTACAAGGAAATAAAATGTGAAAAATATATTTCTACATCCAATGGCCTTTCCCAACCATTTAAATTTTTCTCTTACAGGTCTAACACTTCCGAGAAACCAATACAACGCCCACCCGGAACAATATATAAAGCTAAACGAACCGTTCACTGGGTACTTATCCGTACGAAAATCCCTATTGATTTACCTGATTTTACAAGGAAATAAAATGTGAAAAAAATATTTCTACATCCCATGGCCTTTCCCAACCATTTAAATTTTTCTCTTACAGGTCTAACACTTCCGAAAAACCAATACAACGCCCACCCGGAACAATATATAAAGCTAAACGAACCCTTTACTGGGTACTTACATGTACGAAAATCCCTATTGATTTACCTGTTTTTACAAGGAAATAAAATGTGGAAAAAATATTTCTACATCCCATGGCCTTTCCCAACCATTTAAATTTTTCTCTTACAGGTCTAACACTTCCGAAAAACCAATACAACGCCCACCCGGAACAATATATAAAGCTAAACTAACCGTTCACCGGGTAGTTACACGTACGAAAATCCCTATTGATTTACCTGTTTTTACAAGGAAATAAAATGTGAAAAAAATATTTCTACATCCCATGGCCTTTCCCAACCATTTAAATTTTTGTCTTACATGTCTAACACTTCCGAAAAACCAATACAACGCCCACCCGGAACAATATATAAAGCTAAACGAACCGTTCACTGGGCACTTATCTGTACGAAAATCCCTATTGATTTACCTGTTTTTACAAGGAAATAAAATGTGAAAAAAATATTTCTACATCCCATGGCCATTCCCAACCATTTAAAATTTTCTCTTACAGGTCTAACACTTCTGAAAAACCAATACAATGCCCACCCGGAAAAATATATAAATTAAACGAACCGTTCACTGGGTACTTATACGTACGAAAATCCCTATTGATTTACCTGTTTTTACAGGGAAATAAAATGTGAAAAAAATATTTCTACATCCCATGGCCTTTCCCAACCATTTAAATTTTTCTCTTACAGGTCTAACACTTCGGAAAAACCAATACAACGCCTACCGGGAACAATATATAAAGCTAAATGAACCGTTCACTGGGCACTTATCCGTAAGAAAATCCCTATTGATTTATCTGTTTTTACAAGGAAGTAAAATGTGAAAAAAATATTTCTACATCCCATGGCCTTTCCCAACCATTTAAATTTTTCTCTTACAGGTCTAACACTTCTGAATAACCAATACGACGCCCACCCGGAACAATATATAAAGCTAAACGAACCGTTCAATGGGCACTTATCCTTACCAAAATCCATATTGATGTACCTGTTTTTACAAGGAAATAAAATGTGAAAAAAATATTTCTACACCCCATGGCCTTTCCCAACCATTTAAATTTTTCTCTTACAGGTCTAACACTTCCGAAAAACCAATACAACGCCCACCCGGAACAATATATAAAGCTAAACGAACCGTTCACTGGGCACTTATCCGTACGAAAATCCCTATTGATTTACCTGATTTTACAAGGAAATAAAATGTGAAAAAAATATTTCTACATCCCATGGCCATTCCCAACCATTTAAAATTTTCTCTTACAGGTCTAACACTTCTGAAAAACCAATACAATGCCCACCCGGAACAATATATAAATTAAACGAACCGTTCACTGGGTACTTATACGTACGAAAATCCCTATTGATTTACCTGTTTTTACAGGGAAATAAAATGTGAAAAAAATATTTCTACATCCCATGGCCTTTCCCAACCATTTAAATTTTTCTCTTACAGGTCTAACACTTCGGAAAAACCAATACAACGCCTACCGGGAACAATATATAAAGCTAAATGAACCGTTCACTGGGCACTTATCCGTAAGAAAATCCCTATTGATTTATCTGTTTTTACAAGGAAGTAAAATGTGAAAAAAATATTTCTACATCCCATGGCCTTTCCCAACCATTTAAATTTTTCTCTTACAGGTCTAACACTTCTGAATAACCAATACGACGCCCACCCGGAACAATATATAAAGCTAAACGAACCGTTCAATGGGCACTTATCCTTACCAAAATCCATATTGATGTACCTGTTTTTACAAGGAAATAAAATGTGAAAAAAATATTTCTACACCCCATGGCCTTTCCCAACCATTTAAATTTTTCTCTTACAGGTCTAACACTTCCGAAAAACCAATACAACGCCCACCCGGAACAATATATAAAGCTAAACGAACCGTTCACTGGGCACTTATCCGTACGAAAATCCCTATTGATTTACCTGATTTTACAAGGAAATAAAATGTGAAAAAAATATTTCTACATCCAATTGTCTTTCCCAACCATTTAAATTTTTCTCTTACAGGTCTAACACTTCCGAGAAACCAATACAACGCCCACCCGGAACAATATATAAAGCTAAACGAACCGTTCACTGGGTACCTATCCGTACGAAAATCCCTATTGATTTACCTGTTTTTACAAGGAAATAAAATGTGAAAAAAATATTTCTACATCCCATGGCCTTTCCCAACCATTTAAATTTTTGTCTTACATGTCTAACACTTCCGAAAAACCAATACAACGCCCACCCGGAACAATATATAAAGCTAAACGAACCGTTCACTGGGTACTTATCCGTACGAAAATCCCTATTGATTTACCTGTTTTTACAAGGAAATAAAATGTGAAAAAAATATTTCTACATCCCATGGCCTTTCCCAACCATTTAAATTTTTCTCTTACAGGTCTAACACTTCCGAAAAACCAATACAACGCCCACCCGGAACAATATATAAAGCTAAACGAACCGTTCACTGGATAGTTACACGTACGAAAATCCCTATTGATTTACCTGTTTTTACAAGGAAATAAAATGTGAAAAATATATTTCTACATCCCATGGCCTTTCCCAACCATTTAAATTTTTCTCTTACAGGTCTAACACTTCCGAAAAACCAATACAACGCCCACCCGGAACAATATATAAAGCTAAACGAACCGTTCACTGGGTACTTATCCGTACGAAAATCCCTATTGATTTACCTGTTTTTACAAGGAAATAAAATGTGAAAAAAATATTTCTACATCCCATCGCCTTTCCCAACCATTTAAATTTTTGTCTTACATGTCTAACACTTCCGAAAAACCAATACAACGCCCACCCGGAACAATATATAAAGCTAAACGAACCGTTCACTGGGCACTTATATGTACGAAAATCCCTATTGATTTACCTGTTTTTACAAGGAAATAAAATGTGAAAAAAATATTTCTACATCCCATGGCCATTCCCAACCATTTAAAATTTTCTCTTACAGGTCTAACACTTCTGAAAAACCAATACAACGCCCACCCGGAACAATATATAAATTAAACGAACCGTTCACTGGGTACTTATACGTACGAAAATCCCTATTGATTTACCTGTTTTTACAGGGAAATAAAATGTGAAAAAAATATTTCTACATACCATGGCCTTTCCCAACCATTTAAATCTTTCTCTTACAGGTCTAACAATTCCGAAAAACCAATACAACGCCCACCCGGAACAATATATAAAGCTAAACGAACCGTTCACTGGGTAGTTACACGTACGAAAATCCCTATTGATTTACCTGTTTTTACAAGGAAATAAAATGTGAAAAATATATTTCTACATCCCATGGCCTTTCCCAACCATTTAAATTTTTCTCTTACAGGTCTAACACTTCCGAAAAACCAATACAACGCCCACCCGGAACAATATATAAAGCTAAACGAACCGTTCACTGGGCACTTATCCGTACGAAAATCCCTATTGATTTACCTGATTTTACAAGGAAATAAAATGTGAAAAAAATATTTCTACATCCAATGGCCTTTCCCAACCATTTAAATTTTTCTCTTACAGGTCTAACACTTCCGAGAAACCAATACAACGCCCACCCGGAACAATATATAAAGCTAAACGAACCGTTCACTGGGTACTTATCCGTACGAAAATCCCTATTGATTTACCTGTTTTTACAAGGAAATAAAATGTGAAAAAAATATTTCTACATCCCATGGCCTTTCCCAACCATTTAAATTTTTCTCTTACAGGTCTAACACTTCCGAAAAACCAATACAACGCCCACCCGGAACAATATATAAAGCTAAACGAACCCTTTACTGGGTACTTACATGTACGAAAATCCCTATTGATTTACCTGTTTTTACAAGGAAATAAAATGTGAAAAAAATATTTCTACATCCCATGGCCTTTCCCAACCATTTAAATTTTTGTCTTACATGTCTAACACTTCTGAAAAACCAATACAACGCCCACCCGGAACAATATATAAAGCTAAACGAACCGTTCACTGGGCACTTATCTGTACGAAAATCCCTATTGATTTACCTGTTTTTACAAGGAAATAAAATGTGAAAAAAATATTTCTACATCCCATGGCCATTCCCAACCATTTAAAATTTTCTCTTACAGGTCTAACACTTCTGAAAAACCAATACAATGCCCACCCGGAACAATATATAAATTAAACGAACCGTTCACTGGGTACTTATACGTACGAAAATCCCTATTGATTTACCTGTTTTTACAGGGAAATAAAATGTGAAAAAAATATTTCTACATCCCATGGCCTTTCCCAACCATTTAAATTTTTCTCTTACAGGTCTAACACTTCGGAAAAACCAATACAACGCCTACCGGGAACAATATATAAAGCTAAATGAACCGTTCACTGGGCACTTATCCGTAAGAAAATCCCTATTGATTTATCTGTTTTTACAAGGAAGTAAAATGTGAAAAAAATATTTCTACATCCCATGGCCTTTCCCAACCATTTAAATTTTTCTCTTACAGGTCTAACACTTCTGAATAACCAATACAACGCCCACCCGGAACAATATATAAATTAAACGAACCGTTCACTGGGTACTTATACGTACGAAAATCCCTATTGATTTACCTGTTTTTACAGGGAAATAAAATGTGAAAAAAATATTTCTACATCCCATGGCCTTTCCCAACCATTTAAATTTTTCTCTTACAGGTCTAACACTTCGGAAAAACCAATACAACGCCTACCGGGAACAATATATAAAGCTAAATGAACCGTTCACTGGGCACTTATCCGTAAGAAAATCCCTATTGATTTATCTGTTTTTACAAGGAAGTAAAATGTGAAAAAAATATTTCTACATCCCATGGCCTTTCCCAACCATTTAAATTTTTCTCTTACAGGTCTAACACTTCTGAATAACCAATACGACGCCCACCCGGAACAATATATAAAGCTAAACGAACCGTTCAATGGGCACTTATCCTTACCAAAATCCATATTGATGTACCTGTTTTTACAAGGAAATAAAATGTGAAAAAAATATTTCTACACCCCATGGCCTTTCCCAACCATTTAAATTTTTCTCTTACAGGTCTAACACTTCCGAAAAACCAATACAACGCCCACCCGGAACAATATATAAAGCTAAACGAACCGTTCACTGGGCACTTATCCGTACGAAAATCCCTATTGATTTACCTGATTTTACAAGGAAATAAAATGTGAAAAAAATATTTCTACATCCCATGGCCATTCCCAACCATTTAAAATTTTCTCTTACAGGTCTAACACTTCTGAAAAACCAATACAATGCCCACCCGGAACAATATATAAATTAAACGAACCGTTCACTGGGTACTTATACGTACGAAAATCCCTATTGATTTACCTGTTTTTACAGGGAAATAAAATGTGAAAAAAATATTTCTACATCCCATGGCCTTTCCCAACCATTTAAATTTTTCTCTTACAGGTCTAACACTTCGGAAAAACCAATACAACGCCTACCGGGAACAATATATAAAGCTAAATGAACCGTTCACTGGGCACTTATCCGTAAGAAAATCCCTATTGATTTATCTGTTTTTACAAGGAAGTAAAATGTGAAAAAAATATTTCTACATCCCATGGCCTTTCCCAACCATTTAAATTTTTCTCTTACAGGTCTAACACTTCTGAATAACCAATACGACGCCCACCCGGAACAATATATAAAGCTAAACGAACCGTTCAATGGGCACTTATCCTTACCAAAATCCATATTGATGTACCTGTTTTTACAAGGAAATAAAATGTGAAAAAAATATTTCTACACCCCATGGCCTTTCCCAACCATTTAAATTTTTCTCTTACAGGTCTAACACTTCCGAAAAACCAATACAACGCCCACCCGGAACAATATATAAAGCTAAACGAACCGTTCACTGGGCACTTATCCGTACGAAAATCCCTATTGATTTACCTGATTTTACAAGGAAATAAAATGTGAAAAAAATATTTCTACATCCAATGGCCTTTCCCAACCATTTAAATTTTTCTCTTACAGGTCTAACACTTCCGAGAAACCAATACAACGCCCACCCGGAACAATATATAAAGCTAAACGAACCGTTCACTGGGTACTTATCCGTACGAAAATCCCTATTGATTTACCTGTTTTTACAAGGAAATAAAATGTGAAAAAAATATTTCTACATCCCATGGCCTTTCCCAACCATTTAAATTTTTCTCTTACAGGTCTAACACTTCCGAAAAACCAATACAACGCCCACCCGGAACAATATATAAAGCTAAACGAACCGTTCACTGGGTACTTATCCGTACGAAAATCCCTATTGATTTACCTGTTTTTACAAGGAAATAAAATGTGAAAAAAATATTTCTACATCCCATGACCTTTCCCAACCATTTAAATTTTTCTCTTACAGGTCTAACACTTCCGAAAAACCAATACAACGCCCACCCGGAACAATATATAAAGCTAAACGAACCGTTCACTGGGTAGTTACACGTACGAAAATCCCTATTGATTTACCTGTTTTTACAAGGAAATAAAATGTGAAAAATATATTTCTACATCCCATGGCCTTTCCCAACCATTTAAATTTTTCTCTTACAGGTCTAACACTTCCGAAAAACCAATACAACGCCCACCCGGAACAATATATAAAGCTAAACGAACCGTTCACTGGGTACTTATCCGTACGAAAATCCCTATTGATTTACCTGTTTTTACAAGGAAATAAAATGTGAAAAAAATATTTCTACATCCCATCGCCTTTCCCAACCATTTAAATTTTTGTCTTACATGTCTAACACTTCCGAAAAACCAATACAACGCCCACCCGGAACAATATATAAAGCTAAACGAACCGTTCACTGGGCACTTATATGTACGAAAATCCCTATTGATTTACCTGTTTTTACAAGGAAATAAAATGTGAAAAAAATATTTCTACATCCCATGGCCATTCCCAACCATTTAAAATTTTCTCTTACAGGTCTAACACTTCTGAAAAACCAATACAACGCCCACCCGGAACAATATATAAATTAAACGAACCGTTCACTGGGTACTTATACGTACGAAAATCCCTATTGATTTACCTGTTTTTACAGGGAAATAAAATGTGAAAAAAATATTTCTACATCCCATGGCCTTTCCCAACCATTTAAATTTTTCTCTTACAGGTCTAACACTTCGGAAAAACCAATACAACGCCTACCGGGAACAATATATAAAGCTAAACGAACCGTTCACTGGGCACTTATCCGTAAGAAAATCCCTATTGATTTATCTGTTTTTACAAGGAAATAAAATGTGAAAAAAATATTTCTACATCCCATGGCCTTTCCCAACCATTTAAATTTTTCTCTTACAGGTCTAACACTTCTGAAAAACCAATACAACGCCCACCCGGAACAATATATAAAGCTAAACGAACCGTTCAATGGGCACTTATCCTTACGAAAATCCATATTGATGTACCTGTTTTTACAAGGAAATAAAATGTGAAAAAAATATTTCTACATCCCATGGCCTTTCCCAACCATTTAAATTTTTCTCTTACAGGTCTAACACTTCCGAAAAACCAATACAACGCCCACCCGGAACAATATATAAAGCTAAACGAACCGTTCACTGGGCACTTATCCGTACGAAAATCCCTATTGATTTACCTGTTTTTACAAGGAAATAAAATGTGAAAAAAATATTTCTACATCCCATGGCCTTTCCCAACCATTTAAATTTTTCTCTTACAGGTCTAACACTTCCGAAAAACCAATACAACGCCCACCCGGAACAATATATAAAGCTAAACGAACCGTTCACTGGGTACTTATCCGTACGAAAATCCCTATTGATTTACCTGTTTTTACAAGGAAATAAAATGTGAAAAAAATATTTCTACATCCCATGGCCTTTCCCAACCATTTAAATTTTTCTCTTACAGGTCTAACACTTCCGAAAAACCAATACAATGCCCACCCGGAACAATATATAAAGCTAAACGAACCGTTCACTGGGTACTTATCCGTACAAAAATCCCTATTGATTTACCTGTTTTTACAAGGAAATAAAATGTGAAAAAAATATTTCTACATCCCATGGCCTTTCCCAACCATTTACATTTTT
This sequence comes from Paroedura picta, assembly GCF_049243985.1. Classification (NCBI taxonomy): domain Eukaryota; kingdom Metazoa; phylum Chordata; class Lepidosauria; order Squamata; family Gekkonidae; genus Paroedura; species Paroedura picta. The sequence continues at coordinate 24,114,597 of NC_135372.1, forward strand.
CTCTTACAGGTCTAACACTTCCGAAAAACCAATACAACGCCCACCCGGAACAATATATAAAGTTAAACGAACCGTTCACTGGGCACTTATCCGTACGAAAATCCCTATTGATTTACCTGTTTTTACAAGGAAATAAAATGTGAAAAAATATTTCTACATCCAATGGCCTTTCCCAACCATTTAAATTTTTCTCTTACAGGTCTAACACTTCCGAGAAACCAATACAACGCCTACCCGGAACAATATATAAACCTAAACGAACTGTTCACTGGGTACTTATCCGTACGAAAATCCCTATTGATTTACCTGATTTTACAAGGAAATAAAATGTGAAAAAAATATTTCTACATCCCATGGCCTTTCCCAACCATTTAAATTTTTCTCTTACAGGTCTAACACTTCCGAAAAACCAATACAACGCCCACCCGGAACAATATATAAAGCTAAACGAACCGTTCACTGGGTACTTATCCGTACGAAAATCCCTATTGATTTACCTGTTTTTACAAGGAAATAAAATGTGAAAAAAATATTTCTACATCCCATGGCCTTTCCCAACCATTTAAATTTTTCTCTTACAGGTCTAACACTTCCGAAAAACCAATACAACGCCCACCCGGAACAATATATAAAGTTAAACGAACCGTTCACTGGGCACTTATCTGTACGAAAATCCCTATTGATTTACATGTTTTTACAAGGAAATAAAATGTGAAAAAAATATTTCTACATCCCATGGCCATTCCCAACCATTTAAATTTTTCTCTTACAGGTCTAACACTTCCGAAAAACCAATACAACGCCCACCCAGAACAATATATAAAGCTAAACGAACCGTTCACTGGGCACTTATCCGTACGAAAATCCCTATTGATTTACCTGTTTTTACAAGGAAATAAAATGTGAAAAATATATTTCTACATCCCATGGCCTTTCCCAACCATTTAAATATTTCTCTTACAGGTCTAACACTTCCGAAAAACCAATACAACGCCCACCCGGAACAATATATAAAGCTAAACGAACCATTCACTGGGTACTTATCCGTACGAAAATCCCTATTGATTTACCTGTTTTTACAAGGAAATAAAATATGAAAAAAATATTTCTACATCCCATGGCCTTTCCCAACCATTTAAATTTTTCTCTTACAGGTCTAACACTTCTGAAAAACCAATACAACGCCCACCCGGAACAATATATAAAGCTAAACGAACCGTTCACTGGGTACTTATCCGTACGAAAATCCCTATTATTTTACCTGTTTTTACAAGGAAATAAAATGTGAAAAAAATATTTCTACATCCCATGGCCTTTCCCAACCATTTAAATTTTTCTCTTACAGGTCTAACACTTCCGAAAAACCAATACAACACCCACCCGGAACAATATATAAAGCTAAACGAACCGTTCAATGGGCACTTATCCGTACGAAAATCCCTATTGATTTACCTGTTTTTATAAGGAAATAAAATGTGAAAAAAATATTTCTACATCCCATGGCCTTTCCCAACCATTTAAATTTTTCTCTTACAGGTCTAACACTTCCGAAAAACCAATACAACGCCCACCCGGAACAATATATAAAGCTAAACGAACCGTTTACTGGGTACTTACACGTACGAAAATCCCTATTGATTTACCTGTTTTTACAAGGAAATAAAATGTGAAAAATATATTTCTACATCCCATGGCCTTTCCCAACCATTTAAATTTTTCTCTTACAGGTCTAACACTTCCGAAAAACCAATACAACGCCCACCCGGAAATATATATAAAGCTAAACGAACCGTTCACTGAGTAGTTACACGTACGAAAATCCCTATTGATTTACCTCTTTTTACAAGGAAATAAAATGTGAAAAAAATATTTCTACATCCCATGGCCTTTCCCAACCATTTAAATTTTTCTCTTACAGGTCTAACACTTCCGAAAAACCAATACAACGCCCACCCGGAAATATATATAAAGCTAAACGAACCGTTCACTGGGTACTTATGCGTACGAAAATCCCTATTGATTTACCTGTTTTTACAAGGAAATAAAATATGAAAAAAATATTTCTACATCCCATGGCCTTTCCCAACCATTTAAATTTTTCTCTTACAGGTCTAACACTTCGGAAAAACCAATACAACGCCTACCGGGAACAATATATAAAGCTAAACGAACCGTTCACTGGGCACTTATCCGTAAGAAAATCCCTATTGATTTATCTGTTTTTACAAGGAAGTAAAATGTGAAAAAAATATTTCTACATCCCATGGCCTTTCCCAACCATTTAAATTTTTCTCTTACAGGTCTAACACTTCTGAAAAACCAATACAACGCCCACCCGGAACAATATATAAAGCTAAACGAACCGTTCACTGGGTACTTATCCTTACGAAAATCCATATTGATGTACCTGTTTTTACAAGGAAATAAAATGTGAAAAAAATATTTCTACATCCCATGGCCTTTCCCAACCATTTAAATTTTTCTCTTACAGGTCTAACACTTCCGAAAAACCAATACAACGCCCACCCGGAAAAATATATAAAGCTAAACGAACCGTTCACTGGGCACTTATCCGTACGAAAATCCCTATTGATTTACCTGTTTTTACAAGGAAATAAAATGTGAAAAAAATATTTCTACATCCCATGGCCTTTCCCAACCATTTAAATTTTTGTCTTACAGGTCTAACACTTCCGAAAAACCAATACAACGCCCACCCGGAAATATATATAAAGCTAAACGAACCGTTCACTGGGTACTTATGCGTACGAAAATCCCTATTGATTTACCTGTTTTTACAAGGAAATAAAATATGAAAAAAATATTTCTACATCCCATGGCCTTTCCCAACCATTTAAATTTTTCTCTTACAGGTCTAACACTTCCGAAAAACCAATACAACGCCCACCCGGAACAATATATAAAGCTAAACGAACCGTTCACTGGGCACTTATCCGTACGAAAATCCCTATTGTTTTACCTGTTTTTACAAGGAAATAAAATGTGAAAAAAATATTTCTACATCCCATGGCCTTTCCCAACCATTTAAATTTTTCTCTTACAGGTCTAACACTTCCGAAAAACCAATACAACGCCCACCCGGAACAATATATAAAGCTAAACGAACCGTTTACTGGGTACTTACACGTACGAAAATCCCTATTGATTTACCTGTTTTTACAAGGAAATAAAATGTGAAAAATATATTTCTACATCCCATGGCCTTTCCCAACCATTTAAATTTTTCTCTTACAGGTCTAACACTTCCGAAAAACCAATACAACGCCCACCCGGAACAATATATAAAGCTAAACGAACCGTTCACTGAGTAGTTACACGTACGAAAATCCCTATTGATTTACCTCTTTTTACAAGGAAATAAAATGTGAAAAAAATATTTCTACATCCCATGGCCTTTCCCAACCATTTAAATTTTTGTCTTACATGTCTAACACTTCCGAAAAACCAATACAACGCCCACCCGGAACAATATATAAAGCTAAACGAACCGTTCACTGGGTACTTATGCGTACGAAAATCCCTATTGATTTACCTGTTTTTACAAGGAAATAAAATATGAAAAAAATATTTCTACATCCCATGGCCTTTCCCAACCATTTAAATTTTTCTCTTACAGGTCTAACACTTCCGAAAAACCAATACAACGCCCACCCGGAAAAATATATAAAGCTAAACGAACCGTTCACTGGGCACTTATCCGTACGAAAATCCCTATTGATTTACCTGTTTTTACAAGGAAATAAAATGTGAAAAAAATATTTCTACATCCCATGGCCTTTCCCAACCATTTAAATTTTTGTCTTACAGGTCTAACACTTCCGAAAAACCAATACAACGCCCACCCGGAAATATATATAAAGCTAAACGAACCGTTCACTGGGTACTTATGCGTACGAAAATCCCTATTGATTTACCTGTTTTTACAAGGAAATAAAATATGAAAAAAATATTTCTACATCCCATGGCCTTTCCCAACCATTTAAATTTTTCTCTTACAGGTCTAACACTTCCGAAAAACCAATACAACGCCCACCCGGAACAATATATAAAGCTAAACGAACCGTTCACTGGGCACTTATCCGTACGAAAATCCCTATTGTTTTACCTGTTTTTACAAGGAAATAAAATGTGAAAAAAATATTTCTACATCCCATGGCCTTTCCCAACCAATTAAATTTTTCTCTTACAGGTCTATCACTTCCGAAAAACCAATACAACGCCCACCCGGAACAATATATAAAGCTAAACGAACCGTTCACTGGGTACTTATCCGTACGAAAATCCCTATTGATTTACCTGTTTTTACAAGGAAATAAAATGTGAAAAAATATTTCTACATCCCATGGCCTTTCCCAACCATTTAAATTTTTCTCTTACAGGTCTAACACTTCCGAAAAACCAATACAACGCCCACCCGGAACAATATATAAAGCTAAACGAACCGTTCACTGGGTACTTATCCGTACGAAAATCCCTATTGATTTACCTGTTTTTACAAGGAAATAAAATGTGAAAAATATATTTCTACATCCCATGGCCTTTCCCAACCATATAAATTTTTCTCTTACAGGTCTAACACTTCCGAAAAACCAATACAACGCCCACCCGGAACAATATATAAAGCTAAACGAACCGTTCACTGAGTAGTTACACGTAAGAAAATCCCTATTGATTTACCTCTTTTTACAAGGAAATAAAATGTGAAAAAAATATTTCTACATCCCATGGCCTTTCCCAACCATTTAAATTTTTGTCTTACATGTCTAACACTTCCGAAAAACCAATACAACGCCCACCCGGAACAATATATAAAGCTAAACGAACCGTTCACTGGGCACTTATCTGTACGAAAATCCCTATTGATTTACCTGTTTTTACAAGGAAATAAAATGTGAAAAAAATATTTCTACATCCCATGGCCTTTCCCAACCATTTAAATTTTTCTCTTACAGGTCTAACACTTCCGAAAAATTAATACAACGCCCACCCGGAAATATATATAAAGCTAAACGAACCGTTCACTGGGTACTTATGCGTACGAAAATCCCTATTGATTTACCTGTTTTTACAAGGAAATAAAATATGAAAAAAATATTTCTACATCCCATGGCCTTTCCCAACCATTTAAATTTTTCTCTTACAGGTCTAACACTTCGGAAAAACCAATACAACGCCTACCGGGAACAATATATAAAGCTAAACGAACCGTTCACTGGGCACTTATCCGTAAGAAAATCCCTATTGATTTATCTGTTTTTACAAGGAAGTAAAATGTGAAAAAAATATTTCTACATCCCATGGCCTTTCCCAACCATTTAAATTTTTCTCTTACAGGTCTAACACTTCTGAAAAACCAATACAACGCCCACCCGGAACAATATATAAAGCTAAACGAACCGTTCACTGGGTACTTATCCTTACGAAAATCCATATTGATGTACCTGTTTTTACAAGGAAATAAAATGTGAAAAAAATATTTCTACATCCCATGGCCTTTCCCAACCATTTAAATTTTTCTCTTACAGGTCTAACACTTCCGAAAAACCAATACAACGCCCACCCGGAACAATATATAAAGCTAAACGAACCGTTCACTGGGCACTTATCCGTACGAAAATCCCTATTGATTTACCTGTTTTTACAAGGAAATAAAATGTGAAAAAAATATTTCTACATCCCATGGCCTTTCCCAACCATTTAAATTTTTGTCTTACAGGTCTAACACTTCCAAAAAACCAATACAACGCCCACCCGGAAATATATATAAAGCTAAACGAACCGTTCACTGGGTACTTATGCGTACGAAAATCCCTATTGATTTACCTGTTTTTACAAGGAAATAAAATATGAAAAAAATATTTCTACATCCCATGGCCTTTCCCAACCATTTAAATTTTTCTCTTACAGGTCTAACACTTCCGAAAAACCAATACAACGCCCACCCGGAACAATATATAAAGCTAAACGAACCGTTCACTGGGCACTTATCCGTACGAAAATCCCTATTGTTTTACCTGTTTTTACAAGGAAATAAAATGTGAAAAAAATATTTCTACATCCCATGGCCTTTCCCAACCATTTAAATTTTTCTCTTACAGGTCTATCACTTCCGAAAAACCAATACAACGCCCACCCGGAACAATATATAAAGCTAAACGAACCGTTCACTGGGTACTTATCCGTACGAAAATCCCTATTGATTTACCTGTTTTTACAAGGAAATAAAATGTGAAAAAATATTTCTACATCCCATGGCCTTTCCCAACCATTTAAATTTTTCTCTTACAGGTCTAACACTTCCGAAAAACCAATACAACGCCCACCCGGAACAATATATAAAGTTAAACGAACCGTTCACTGGGCACTTATCTGTACGAAAATCCCTATTGATTTACCTGTTTTTACAAGGAAATAAAATGTGAAAAAAATATTTCTACATCCCATGGCCTTTCCCAACCATTTAAATTTTTCTCTTACAGGTCTAACACTTCCGAAAAACCAATACAACGCCCACCCGGAACAATATATAAAGTTAAACGAACCGTTCACTGGGCACTTATCTGTACGAAAATCCCTATTGATTTACATGTTTTTACAAGGAAATAAAATGTGAAAAAAATATTTCTACATCCCATGGCCATTCCCAACCATTTAAATTTTTCTCTTACAGGTCTAACACTTCCGAAAAACCAATACAACGCCCACCCGGAACAATATATAAAGCTAAACGAACCGTTCACTGGGCACTTATCCGTACGAAAATCCCTATTGATTTACCTGTTTTTACAAGGAAATAAAATGTGAAAAAAATATTTCTACATCCCATGGCCTTTCCCAACCATTTAAATTTTTGTCTTACATGTCTAACACTTCCGAAAAACCAATACAACGCCCACCCGGAAATATATATAAAGCTAAACGAACCGTTCACTGGGTACTTATGCGTACGAAAATCCCTATTGATTTACCTGTTTTTACAAGGAAATAAAATATGAAAAAAATATTTCTACATCCCATGGCCTTTCCCAACCATTTAAATTTTTCTCTTACAGGTCTAACACTTCTGAAAAACCAATACAACGCCCACCCGGAACAATATATAAAGCTAAACGTACCGTTCACTGGGTACTTATCCTTACGAAAATCCATATTGATGTACCTGTTTTTACAAGGAAATAAAATGTGAAAAAAATATTTCTACATCCCATGGCCTTTCCCAACCATTTAAATATTTCTCTAACAGGTCTAACACTTCCGAAAAACCAATACAACGCCCACCCGGAACAATATATAAAGCTAAACGAACCGTTCACTGGGCACTTATCCGTACGAAAATCCCTATTGATTTACCTGTTTTTACAAGGAAATAAAATGTGAAAAAAATATTTCTACATCCCATGGCCTTTCCCAACCATTTAAATTTTTGTCTTACAGGTCTAACACTTCCGAAAAACCAATACAACGCCCACCCGGAAATATATATAAAGCTAAACGAACCGTTCACTGGGTACTTATGCGTACGAAAATCCCTATTGATTTACCTGTTTTTACAAGGAAATAAAATATGAAAAAAATATTTCTACATCCCATGGCCTTTCCCAACCATTTAAATTTTTCTCTTACAGGTCTAACACTTCCGAAAAACCAATACAACGCCCACCCGGAACAATATATAAAGCTAAACGAACCGTTCACTGGGCACTTATCCGTACGAAAATCCCTATTGTTTTACCTGTTTTTACAAGGAAATAAAATGTGAAAAAAATATTTCTACATCCCATGGCCTTTCCCAACCATTTAAATTTTTCTCTTACAGGTCTATCACTTCCGAAAAACCAATACAACGCCCACCCGGAACAATATATAAAGCTAAACGAACCGTTCACTGGGTACTTATCCGTACGAAAATCCCTATTGATTTACCTGTTTTTACAAGGAAATAAAATGTGAAAAAATATTTCTACATCCCATGGCCTTTCCCAACCATTTAAATTTTTCTCTTACAGGTCTAACACTTCCGAAAAACCAATACAACGCCCACCCGGAACAATATATAAAGTTAAACGAACCGTTCACTGGGCACTTATCCGTACGAAAATCCCTATTGATTTACCTGTTTTTACAAGGAAATAAAATGTGAAAAAAATATTTCTACATCCCATGGCCTTTCCCAACCATTTAAATTTTTCTCTTACAGGTCTAACACTTCCGAAAAACCAATACAACGCCCACCCGGAACAATATATAAAGTTAAACGAACCGTTCACTGGGCACTTATCTGTACGAAAATCCCTATTGATTTACATGTTTTTACAAGGAAATAAAATGTGAAAAAAATATTTCTACATCCCATGGCCATTCCCAACCATTTAAATTTTTCTCTTACAGGTCTAACACTTCCGAAAAACCAATACAACGCCCACCCGGAACAATATATAAAGCTAAACGAACCGTTCACTGGGCACTTATCCGTACGAAAATCCCTATTGATTTACCTGTTTTTACAAGGAAATAAAATGTGAAAAAAATATTTCTACATCCCATGGCCTTTCCCAACCATTTAAATTTTTGTCTTACATGTCTAACACTTCCGAAAAACCAATACAACGCCCACCCGGAAATATATATAAAGCTAAACGAACCGTTCACTGGGTACTTATGCGTACGAAAATCCCTATTGATTTACCTGTTTTTACAAGGAAATAAAATATGAAAAAAATATTTCTACATCCCATGGCCTTTCCCAACCATTTAAATTTTTCTCTTACAGGTCTAACACTTCTGAAAAACCAATACAACGCCCACCCGGAACAATATATAAAGCTAAACGAACCGTTCACTGGGCACTTATCCGTACGAAAATCCCTATTGTTTTACCTGTTTTTACAAGGAAATAAAATGTGAAAAAAATATTTCTACATCCCATGGCCTTTCCCAACCATTTAAATTTTTCTCTTACAGGTCTAACACTTCCGAAAAACCAATACAACGCCCACCCGGAACAATATATAAAGCTAAACGAACCGTTCAATGGGCACTTATCCTTACGAAAATCCATATTGATGTACCTGTTTTTACAAGGAAATAAAATGTGAAAAAAATATTTCTACATCCCATGGCCTTTCCCAACCATTTAAATTTTTCTCTTACAGGTCTAACACTTCCGAAAAACCAATACAACGCCCACCCGGAACAATATATAAAGCTAAACGAACCGTTTACTGGGTACTTACACGTACGAAAATCCCTATTGATTTACCTGTTTTTACAAGGAAATAAAATGTGAAAAATATATTTCTACATCCCATGGCCTTTCCCAACCATTTAAATTTTTCTCTTACAGGTCTAACACTTCCGAAAAACCAATACAACGCCCACCCGGAACAATATATAAAGCTAAACGAACCGTTCACTGGGTACTTATCCGTACGAAAATCCCTATTGATTTACCTGTTTTTACAAGGAAATAAAATGTGAAAAAAATATTTCTACATCCCATGGCCATTCCCAACCATTTAAATTTTTCTCTTACAGGTCTAACACTTCTGAAAAACCAATACAACGCCCACCCGGAACAATATATAAAGCTAAACGAACCGTTCACTGGGTAGTTACACGTACGAAAATCCCTATTGATTTACCTGTTTTTACAAGGAAATAAAATGTGAAAAAAATATTTCTACATCCCATGGCCTTTCCCAACCATTTAAATTTTTCTCTTACAGGTCTAACACTTCCGAAAAACCAATACAACGCCCACCCGGAACAATATATAAAGCTAAACGAACCGTTCACTGGGCACTTATCCGTACGAAAATCCCTATTGATTTACCTGTTTTTACAAGGAAATAAAATGTGAAAAAAATATTTCTACATCCCATGGCCTTTCCCAACCATTTAAATTTTTGTCTTACAGGTCTAACACTTCCGAAAAACCAATACAACGCCCACCCGGAAATATATATAAAGCTAAACGAACCGTTCACTGGGTACTTATGCGTACGAAAATCCCTATTGATTTACCTGTTTTTACAAGGAAATAAAATATGAAAAAAATATTTCTACATCCCATGGCCTTTCCCAACCATTTAAATTTTTCTCTTACAGGTCTAACACTTCCGAAAAACCAATACAACGCCCACCCGGAACAATATATAAAGCTAAACGAACCGTTCACTGGGCACTTATCCGTACGAAAATCCCTATTGTTTTACCTGTTTTTACAAGGAAATAAAATGTGAAAAAAATATTTCTACATCCCATGGCCTTTCCCAACCATTTAAATTTTTCTCTTACAGGTCTATCACTTCCGAAAAACCAATACAACGCCCACCCGGAACAATATATAAAGCTAAACGAACCGTTCACTGGGCACTTATCCGTACGAAAATCCCTATTGTTTTACCTGTTTTTACAAGGAAATAAAATGTGAAAAAAATATTTCTACATCCCATGGCCTTTCCCAACCATTTAAATTTTTCTCTTACAGGTCTATCACTTCCGAAAAACCAATACAACGCCCACCCGGAACAATATATAAAGCTAAACGAACCGTTCACTGGGTACTTATCCATACGAAAATCCCTATTGATTTACCTGTTTTTACAAGGAAATAAAATGTGAAAAAATATTTCTACATCCCATGGCCTTTCCCAACCATTTAAATTTTTCTCTTACAGGTCTAACACTTCCGAAAAACCAATACAACGCCCACCCGGAACAATATATAAAGTTAAACGAACCGTTCACTGGGCACTTATCCGTACGAAAATCCCTATTGATTTACCTGTTTTTACAAGGAAATAAAATGTGAAAAAAATATTTCTACATCCCATGGCCTTTCCCAACCATTTAAATTTTTCTCTTACAGGTCTAACACTTCCGAAAAACCAATACAACGCCCACCCGGAACAATATATAAAGTTAAACGAACCGTTCACTGGGCACTTATCTGTACGAAAATCCCTATTGATTTACATGTTTTTACAAGGAAATAAAATGTGAAAAAAATATTTCTACATCCCATGGCCATTCCCAACCATTTAAATTTTTCTCTTACAGGTCTAACACTTCCGAAAAACCAATACAACGCCCACCCGGAACAATATATAAAGCTAAACGAACCGTTCACTGGGCACTTATCCGTACGAAAATCCCTATTGATTTACCTGTTTTTACAAGGAAATAAAATGTGAAAAAAATATTTCTACATCCCATGGCCTTTCCCAACCATTTAAATTTTTGTATTACATGTCTAACACTTCCGAAAAACCAATACAACGCCCACCCGGAAATATATATAAAGCTAAACGAACCGTTCACTGGGTACTTATGCGTACGAAAATCCCTATTGATTTACCTGTTTTTACAAGGAAATAAAATATGAAAAAAATATTTCTACATCCCATGGACTTTCCCAACCATTTAAATTTTTCTCTTACAGGTCTAACACTTCTGAAAAACCAATACAACGCCCACCCGGAACAATATATAAAGCTAAACGAACCGTTCACTGGGTACTTATCCTTACGAAAATCCATATTGATGTACCTGTTTTTACAAGGAAATAAAATGTGAAAAAAATATTTCTACATCCCATGGCCTTTCCCAACCATTTAAATTTTTCTCTTACAGGTCTAACACTTCCGAAAAACCAATACAACGCCCACCCGGAACAATATATAAAGCTAAACGAACCGTTCACTGGGCACTTATCCGTACGAAAATCCCTATTGATTTACCTGTTTTTACAAGGAAATAAAATGTGAAAAAAATATTTCTACATCCCATGGCCTTTCCCAACCATTTAAATTTTTGTCTTACAGGTCTAACACTTCCGAAAAACCAATACAACGCCCACCCGGAAATATATATAAAGCTAAACGAACCGTTCACTGGGTACTTATGCGTACGAAAATCCCTATTGATTTACCTGTTTTTACAAGGAAATAAAATATGAAAAAAATATTTCTACATCCCATGGCCTTTCCCAACCATTTAAATTTTTCTCTTACAGGTCTAACACTTCCGAAAAACCAATACAACGCCCACCCGGAACAATATATAAAGCTAAACGAACCGTTCACTGGGCACTTATCCGTACGAAAATCCCTATTGTTTTACCTGTTTTTACAAGGAAATAAAATGTGAAAAAAATATTTCTACATCCCATGGCCTTTCCCAACCATTTAAATTTTTCTCTTACAGGTCTATCACTTCCGAAAAACCAATACAACGCCCACCCGGAACAATATATAAAGCTAAATGAACCGTTCACTGGGTACTTATCCGTACGAAAATCCCTATTGATTTACCTGTTTTTACAAGGAAATAAAATGTGAAAAAATATTTCTACATCCCATGGCCTTTCCCAACCATTTAAATTTTTCTCTTACAGGTCTAACACTTCCGAAAAACCAATACAACGCCCACCCGGAACAATATATAAAGTTAAACGAACCGTTCACTGGGCACTTATCCGTACGAAAATCCCTATTGATTTACCTGTTTTTACAAGGAAATAAAATGTGAAAAAAATATTTCTACATCCCATGGCCTTTCCCAACCATTTAAATTTTTCTCTTACAGGTCTAACACTTCCGAAAAACCAATACAACGCCCACCCGGAACAATATATAAAGTTAAACGAACCGTTCACTGGGCACTTATCTGTACGAAAATCCCTATTGATTTACATGTTTTTACAAGGAAATAAAATGTGAAAAAAATATTTCTACATCCCATGGCCATTCCCAACCATTTAAATTTTTCTCTTACAGGTCTAACACTTCCGAAAAACCAATACAACGCCCACCCGGAACAATATATAAAGCTAAACGAACCGTTCACTGGGCACTTATCCGTACGAAAATCCCTATTGATTTACCTGTTTTTACAAGGAAATAAAATGTGAAAAAAATATTTCTACATCCCATGGCCTTTCCCAACCATTTAAATTTTTGTCTTACATGTCTAACACTTCCGAAAAACCAATACAACGCCCACTCGGAAATATATATAAAGCTAAACGAACCGTTCACTGGGTACTTATGCGTACGAAAATCCCTATTGATTTACCTGTTTTTACAAGGAAATAAAATATGAAAAAAATATTTCTACATCCCATGGCCTTTCCCAACCATTTAAATTTTTCTCTTACAGGTCTAACACTTCTGAAAAACCAATACAACGCCCACCCGGAACAATATATAAAGCTAAACGAACCGTTCACTGGGCACTTATCCGTACGAAAATCCCTATTGTTTTACCTGTTTTTACAAGGAAATAAAATGTGAAAAAAATATTTCTACATCCCATGGCCTTTCCCAACCATTTAAATTTTTCTCTTACAGGTCTAACACTTCCGAAAAACCAATACAACGCCCACCCGGAACAATATATAAAGCTAAACGAACTGTTCAATGGGCACTTATCCTTACGAAAATCCATATTGATGTACCTGTTTTTACAAGGAAATAAAATGTGAAAAAAATATTTCTACATCCCATGGCCTTTCCCAACCATTTAAATTTTTCTCTTACAGGTCTAACACTTCCGAAAAACCAATACAACGCCCACCCGGAACAATATATAAAGCTAAACGAACCGTTTACTGGGTACTTACACGTACGAAAATCCCTATTGATTTACCTGTTTTTACAAGGAAATAAAATGTGAAAAATATATTTCTACATCCCATGGCCTTTCCCAACCATTTAAATTTTTCTCTTACAGGTCTAACACTTCCGAAAAACCAATACAACGCCCACCCGGAACAATATATAAAGCTAAACGAACCGTTCACTGGGTACTTATCCGTACGAAAATCCCTATTGATTTACCTGTTTTTACAAGGAAATAAAATGTGAAAAAAATATTTCTACATCCCATGGCCATTCCCAACCATTTAAATTTTTCTCTTACAGGTCTAACACTTCCGAAAAACCAATACAACGCCCACCCGGAACAATATATAAAGCTAAACGAACCGTTCACTGGGTAGTTACACGTACGAAAATCCCTATTGATTTACCTGTTTTTACAAGGAAATAAAATGTGAAAAAAATATTTCTACATCCCATGGCCTTTCCCAACCATTTAAATTTTTCTCTTACAGGTCTAACACTTCCGAAAAACCAATACAACGCCCACCCGGAAATATATATAAAGCTAAACGAACCGTTCACTGGGTACTTATGCGTACGAAAATCCCTATTGATTTACCTGTTTTTACAAGGAAATAAAATATGAAAAAAATATTTCTACATCCCATGGCCTTTCCCAACCATTTAAATTTTTCTCTTACAGGTCTAACACTTCTGAAAAACCAATACAACGCCCACCCGGAACAATATATAAAGCTAAACGAACCGTTCACTGGGCACTTATCCGTACGAAAATCCCTATTGTTTTACCTGTTTTTACAAGGAAATAAAATGTGAAAAAAATATTTCTACATCCCATGGCCTTTCCCAACCATTTAAATTTTTCTCTTACAGGTCTAACACTTCCGAAAAACCAATACAACGCCCACCCGGAACAATATATAAAGCTAAACGAACCGTTCACTGGGTACTTATCCGTACGAAAATCCCTATTGATTTACCTGTTTTTACAAGGAAATAAAATGTGAAAAAAATATTTCTACATCCCATGGCCTTTCCCAACCATTTAAATTTTTCTCTTACAGGTCTAACACTTCCGAAAAACCAATACAACGCCCACCCGGAACAATATATAAAGCTAAACGAACCGTTCACTGGGTAGTTACACGTACAAAAATCCCTATTGATTTACCTGTTTTTACAAGGAAATAAAATGTGAAAAAAATATTTCTACATCCCATGGCCTTTCCCAACCATTTAAATTTTTGTCTTACAGGTCTAACACTTCCGAAAAACCAATACAACACCCACCCGGAAATATATATAAAGCTAAACGAACCGTTCACTGGGTACTTATGCGTACGAAAATCCCTATTGATTTACCTGTTTTTACAAGGAAATAAAATGTGAAAAAAATATTTCTACATCCCATGGCCATTCCCAACCCTTTAAATTTTTCTCTTACAAGTCTAACACTTCTGAAAAACCAATACAACGCCCACCCGGAACAATATATAAAGTTAAACGAACCGTTCACTGGGCACTTATCTGTACGAAAATCCCTATTGATTTACCTGTTTTTACAAGGAAATAAAATGTGAAAAAAATATTTCTACATCCCATGGCCATTCCCAACCATTTAAATTTTTCTCTTACAGGTCTACCACTTCCGAAAAACCAATACAACACCCACCCGGAACAATATATAAAGCTAAACGAACCGTTCAATGGGCACTTATCCGTACGAACATCCCTATTGATTTACCTGTTTTTATAAGGAAATAAAATGTGAAAAAAATATTTCTACATCCCATGGCCTTTCCCAACCATTTAAATTTTTCTCTTACAGGTCTAACACTTCCGAAAAACCAATACAACGCCCACCCGGAACAATATATAAAGCTAAACGAACCGTTTACTGGGTACTTACACGTACGAAAATCCCTATTGATTTACCTGTTTTTACAAGGAAATAAAATGTGAAAAATATATTTCTACATCCCATGGCCTTTCCCAACCATTTAAATTTTTCTCTTACAGGTCTAACACTTCCGAAAAACCAATACAACGCCCACCCGGAACAATATATAAAGCTAAACGAACCGTTCACTGAGTAGTTACACGTACGAAAATCCCTATTGATTTACCTCTTTTTACAAGGAAATAAAATGTGAAAAAAATATTTCTACATCCCATGGCCTTTCCCAACCATTTAAATTTTTGTCTTACATGTCTAACACTTCCGAAAAACCAATACAACGCCCACCCGGAACAATATATAAAGCTAAACGAACCGTTCACTGGGCACTTATCTGTACGAAAATCCCTATTGATTTACCTGTTTTTACAAGGAAATAAAATGTGAAAAAAATATTTCTACATCCCATGGCCTTTCCCAACCATTTAAATTTTTCTCTTACAGGTCTAACACTTCCGAAAAACCAATACAACGCCCACCCGGAAATATATATAAAGCTAAACGAACCGTTCACTGGGTACTTATGCGTACGAAAATCCCTATTGATTTACCTGTTTTTACAAGGAAATAAAATATGAAAAAAATATTTCTACATCCCATGGCCTTTCCCAACCATTTAAATTTTTCTCTTACAGGTCTAACACTTCGGAAAAACCAATACAACGCCTACCGGGAACAATATATAAAGCTAAACGAACCGTTCACTGGGCACTTATCCGTAAGAAAATCCCTATTGATTTATCTGTTTTTACAAGGAAGTAAAATGTGAAAAAAATATTTCTACATCCCATGGCCTTTCCCAACCATTTAAATTTTTCTCTTACAGGTCTAACACTTCTGAAAAACCAATACAACGCCCACCCGGAACAATATATAAAGCTAAACGAACCGTTCACTGGGTACTTATCCTTACGAAAATCCATATTGATGTACCTGTTTTTACAAGGAAATAAAATGTGAAAAAAATATTTCTACATCCCATGGCCTTTCCCAACCATTTAAATTTTTCTCTTACAGGTCTAACACTTCCGAAAAACCAATACAACGCCCACCCGGAACAATATATAAAGCTAAACGAACCGTTCACTGGGCACTTATCCGTACGAAAATCCCTATTGATTTACCTGTTTTTACAAGGAAATAAAATGTGAAAAAAATATTTCTACATCCCATGGCCTTTCCGAACCATTTAAATTTTTGTCTTACAGGTCTAACACTTCCGAAAAACCAATACAACGCCCACCCGGAAATATATATAAAGCTAAACGAACCGTTCACTGGGTACTTATGCGTACGAAAATCCCTATTGATTTACCTGTTTTTACAAGGAAATAAAATATGAAAAAAATATTTCTACATCCCATGGCCTTTCCCAACCATTTAAATTTTTCTCTTACAGGTCTAACACTTCCGAAAAACCAATACAACGCCCACCCGGAACAATATATAAAGCTAAACGAACCGTTCACTGGGCACTTATCCGTACGAAAATCCCTATTGTTTTACCCGTTTTTACAAGGAAATAAAATGTGAAAAAAATATTTCTACATCCCATGGCCTTTCCCAACCATTTAAATTTTTCTCTTACAGGTCTAACACTTCCGAAAAACCAATACAACGCCCACCCGGAACAATATATAAAGCTAAACGAACCGTTCACTGGGTACTTATCCGTACGAAAATCCCTATTGATTTACCTGTTTTTACAAGGAAATAAAATGTGAAAAAATATTTCTACATCCCATGGCCTTTCCCAACCATTTAAATTTTTCTCTTACAGGTCTAACACTTCCGAAAAACCAATACAACGCCCACCCGGAACAATATATAAAGTTAAACGAACCGTTCACTGGGCACTTATCCGTACGAAAATCCCTATTGATTTACCTGTTTTTACAAGGAAATAAAATGTGAAAAAAATATTTCTACATCCCATGGCCTTTCCCAACCATTTAAATTTTTCTCTTACAGGTCTAACACTTCCGAAAAACCAATACAACGCCCACCCGGAACAATATATAAAGTTAAACGAACCGTTCACTGGGCACTTATCTGTACGAAAATCCCTATTGATTTACATGTTTTTACAAGGAAATAAAATGTGAAAAAAATATTTCTACATCCCATGGCCATTCCCAACCATTTAAATTTTTCTCTTACAGGTCTAACACTTCCGAAAAACCAATACAACGCCCACCCGGAACAATATATAAAGCTAAACGAACCGTTCACTGGGCACTTATCCGTACGAAAATCCCTATTGATTTACCTGTTTTTACAAGGAAATAAAATGTGAAAAAAATATTTCTACATCCCATGGCCTTTCCCAACCATTTAAATTTTTGTCTTACATGTCTAACACTTCCGAAAAACCAATACAACGCCCACCCGGAAATATATATAAAGCTAAACGAACCGTTCACTGGGTACTTATGCGTACGAAAATCCCTATTGATTTACCTGTTTTTCAAGGAAATAAAATATGAAAAAAATATTTCTACATCCCATGGCCTTTCCCAACCATTTAAATTTTTCTCTTACAGGTCTAACACTTCTGAAAAACCAATACAACGCCCACCCGGAACAATATATAAAGCTAAACGAACCGTTCACTGGGCACTTATCCGTAAGAAAATCCCTATTGATTTATCTGTTTTTACAAGGAAATAAAATGTGAAAAAAATATTTCTACATCCCATGGCCTTTCCCAACCATTTAAATTTTTCTCTTACAGGTCTAACACTTCCGAAAAACCAATACAACGCCCACCCGGAACAATATATAAAGCTAAACGAACCGTTTACTGGGTACTTACACGTACGAAAATCCCTATTGATTTACCTGTTTTTACAAGGAAATAAAATGTGAAAAATATATTTCTACATCCCATGGCCTTTCCCAACCATTTAAATTTTTCTCTTACAGGTCTAACACTTCCGAAAAACCAATACAACGCCCACCCGGAACAATATATAAAGCTAAACGAACCGTTCACTGGGTACTTATCCGTACGAAAATCCCTATTGATTTACCTGTTTTTACAAGGAAATAAAATGTGAAAAAAATATTTCTACATCCCATGGCCATTCCCAACCATTTAAATTTTTCTCTTACAGGTCTAACACTTCCGAAAAACCAATACAACGCCCACCCGGAACAATATATAAAGCTAAACGAACCGTTCACTGGGTAGTTACACGTACGAAAATCCCTATTGATTTACCTGTTTTTACAAGGAAATAAAATGTGAAAAAAATATTTCTACATCCCATGGCCTTTCCCAACCATTTAAATTTTTCTCTTACAGGTCTAACACTTCCGAAAAACCAATACAACGCCCACCCGGAAATATATATAAAGCTAAACGAACCGTTCACTGGGTACTTATGCGTACGAAAATCCCTATAGATTTACCTGTTTTTACAAGGAAATAAAATATGAAAAAAATATTTCTACATCCCATGGCCTTTCCCAACCATTTAAATTTTTCTCTTACATGTCTAACACTTCTGAAAAACCAATACAACGCCCACCCGGAACAATATATAAAGCTAAACGAACCGTTCACTGGGCACTTATCCGTACGAAAATCCCTATTGTTTTACCTGTTTTTACAAGGAAATAAAATGTGAAAAAAATATTTCTACATCCCATGGCCTTTCCCAACCATTTAAATTTTTCTCTTACAGGTCTAACACTTCCGAAAAACTAATACAACGCCCACCCGGAACAATATATAAAGCTAAACGAACCGTTCACTGGGTACTTATCCGTACGAAAATCCCTATTGATTTACCTGTTTTTACAAGGAAATAAAATGTGAAAAAAATATTTCTACATCCCATGGCCTTTCCCAACCACTTAAATTTTTCTCTTACAGGTCTAACACTTCCGAAAAACCAATACAACGCCCACCCGGAACAATATATAAAGCTAAACGAACCGTTCACTGGGTAGTTACACGTACAAAAATCCCTATTGATTTACCTGTTTTTACAAGGAAATAAAATGTGAAAAAAATATTTCTACATCCCATGGCCTTTCCCAACCATTTAAATTTTTGTCTTACAGGTCTAACACTTCCGAAAAACCAATACAACGCCCATCCGGAAATATATATAAAGCTAAACGAACCGTTCACTGGGTACTTATCCGTACGAAAATCCCTATTGATTTACCTGTTTTTACAAGGAAATAAAATGTGAAAAAAATATTTCTACATCCCATGGCCTTTCCCAACCATTTAATTTTTTCTCTTACAGGTCTAACACTTCCGAAAAACCAATACAACGCCCACCCGGAAATATATACAAAGCTAAACGAACCGTTCACTGGGTACTTATGCGTACGAAAATCCCTATTGATTTACCTGTTTTTACAAGGAAATAAAATATGAAAAAAATATTTCTACATCCCATGGCCTTTCCCAACCATTTAAATTTTTCTCTTACAGGTCTAACACTTCCGAAAAACCAATACAACGCCCACCCGGAACAATATATAAAGCTAAACGAACCGTTCACTGGGCACTTATCCGTACGAAAATCCCTATTGTATTACCTGTTTTTACAAGGAAATAAAATGTGAAAAAAATATTTCTACATCCCATGGCCTTTCCCAACCATTTAAATTTTTCTCTTACAGGTCTAACACTTCCGAAAAACCAATACAACGCCCACCCGGAAATATATATAAAGCTAAACGAACCGTTCACTGGGTACTTATCCGTACGAAAATCCCTATTGATTTACCTGTTTTTACAAGGAAATAAAATATGAAAAAAATATTTCTACATTCCATGGCCTTTCCCAACCATTTAAATTTTTCTCTTACAGGTCTAACACTTCTGAAAAACCAATACAACGCCCACCCGGAACAATATATAAAGCTAAACGAACCGTTCACTGGGCACTTATCCGTACGAAAATCCCTATTGTTTTACCTGTTTTTACAAGGAAATAAAATGTGAAAAAAATATTTCTACATCCCATGGCCTTTCCCAACCATTTAAATTTTTCTCTTACAGGTCTAACACTTCCGAAAAACCAATACAACGCCCACCCGGAACAATATATAAAGCTAAACGAACCGTTCACTGGGTACTTATCCGTACGAAAATCCCTATTGATTTACCTGTTTTTACAAGGAAATAAAATGTGAAAAAAATATTTCTACATCCCATGGCCATTCCCAACCATTTAAATTTTTCTCTTACAAGTCTAACACTTCCGAAAAACCAATACAACGCCCACCCGGAACAATATATAAAGCTAAACGAACCGTTCACTGGGCACATATCTGTACGAAAATCCCTATTGATTTACCTGTTTTTACAAGGAAATAAAATGTGAAAAAAATATTTCTACATCCCATGGCCTTTCCCAACCATTTAAATTTTTCTCTTACAGGTCTAACACTTCCGAAAAACCAATACAACGCCCACCCGGAAATATATATAAAGCTAAACGAACCGTTCACTGGGTACTTATGCGTAGGAAAATCCCTATTGATTTACCTGTTTTTACAAGGAAATAAAATATGAAAAAAATATTTCTACATCCCATGGCCTTTCCCAACCATTTAAATTTTTCTCTTACAGGTCTAACACTTCTGAAAAACCAATACAACGCCCACCCGGAACAATATACAAAGCTAAACGAACCGTTCACTGGGCACTTATCCGTACGAAAATCCCTATTGTTTTACCTGTTTTAACAAGGAAATAAAATGTGAAAAAAATATTTCTACATCCCATGGCCTTTCCCAACCATTTAAATTTTTCTCTTACAGGTCTAACACTTCCGAAAAACCAATACAACGCCCACCCGGAACAATATATAAAGCTAAACGAACCGTTCACTGGGCACTTATCCGTACGAAAATCCCTATTGATTTACCTGTTTTTACAAGGAAATAAAATGTGAAAAAAATATTTCTACATCCCATGGCCTTTCCCAACCATTTAAATTTTTCTCTTACAGGTCTAACACTTCCGAAAAACCAATACAACGCCCACCCGGAACAATATATAAAGCTAAACGAACCGTTCACTGGGTAGTTACACGTACAAAAATCCCTATTGATTTACCTGTTTTTACAAGGAAATAAAATGTGAAAAAAATATTTCTACATCCCATGGCCTTTCCCAACCATTTAAATTTTTGTCTTACAGGTCTAACACTTCCGAAAAACCAATACAACGCCCACACGGAAATATATATAAAGCTAAACGAACCGTTCACTGGGTACTTACACGTACGAAAATCCCTATTGATTTACCTGTTTTTACAAGGAAATAAAATATGAAAAAAATATTTCTACATCCCATGGCCTTTCCCAACCATTTAAATTTTTCTCTTACAGGTCTAACACTTCTGAAAAACCAATACAACGCCCACCCGGAACAATATATAAAGCTAAACGAACCGTTCACTGGGCACTTATCCGTACGAAAATCCCTATTGTTTTACCTGTTTTTACAAGGAAATAAAATGTGAAAAAAATATTTCTACATCCCATGGCCTTTCCCAACCATTTAAATTTTTCTCTTACAGGTCTAACACTTCCGAAAAACCAATACAACGCCCACCCGGAACAATATATAAAGCTAAACGAACCGTTCACTGGGTACTTATCCGTACGAAAATCCCTATTGATTTACCTGTTTTTACAAGGAAATAAAATGTGAAAAAAATATTTCTACATCCCATGGCCTTTCCCAACCATTTAAATTTTTCTCTTACAGGTCTAACACTTCCGAAAAACCAATACAACGCCCACCCGGAACAATATATAAAGTTAAACGAACCGTTCACTGGGCACTTATCTGTACGAAAATCCCTATTGATTTACCTGTTTTTACAAGGAAATAAAATGTGAAAAAAATATTTCTACATCCCATGGCCATTCCCAACCATTTAAATTTTTCTCTTACAAGTCTAACACTTCTGAAAAACCAATACAACGCCCCCCCGGAACAATATATAAAGCTAAACGAACCGTTCACTGGGCACTTATCCGTACGAAAATCCCTATTGATTTACCTGTTTTTACAAGGAAATAAAATGTGAAAAAAATATTTCTACATCCCATGGCCTTTCCCAACCATTTAAATTTTTGTCTTACATGTCTAGCACTTCCGAAAAACCAATACAACGCCCACCCGGAACAATATATAAAGCTAAACGAACCGTTCACTGGGTACTTACGCGTACGAAAATCCCTATTGATTTACCTGTTTTTACAAGGAAATAAAATATGAAAAAAATATTTCTACATCCCATGGCCTTTCCCAACCATTTAAATTTTTCTCTTACAGGTCTAACACTTCCGAAAAACCAATACAACGCCCACCCGGAACAATATATAAAGCTAAACGAACCGTTCACTGGGTAGTTACACGTACAAAAATCCCTATTGATTTACCTGTTTTTACAAGGAAATAAAATGTGAAAAAAATATTTCTACATCCCATGGCCTTTCCCAACCATTTAAATTTTTCTCTTACAGGTCTAACACTTCCGAAAAACCAATACAACGCCCACCCGGAACAATATATAAAGCTAAACGAACCGTTTACTGGGTACTTACACGTACGAAAATCCCTATTGATTTACCTGTTTTTACAAGGAAATAAAATGTGAAAAAAATATTTCTACATCCCATGGCCATTCCCAACCATTTAAATTTTTCTCTTACAAGTCTAACACTTCTGAAAAACCAATACAACGCCCACCCGGAACAATATATAAAGTTAAACGAACCGTTCACTGGGCACTTATCTGTACGAAAATCCCTATTGATTTACCTGTTTTTACAAGGAAATAAAATGTGAAAAAAATATTTCTACATCCCATGGCCATTCCCAACCATTTAAATTTTTCTCTTACAAGTCTAACACTTCTGAAAAACCAATACAACGCCCACCCGGAACAATATATAAAGCTAAACGAACCGTTCACTGGGCACATATCTGTACGAAAATCCCTATTGATTTACCTGTTTTTACAAGGAAATAAAATGTGAAAAAAATATTTCTACATCCCATGGCCTTTCCCAACCATTTAAATTTTTCTCTTACAGGTCTAACACTTCCGAAAAACCAATACAACGCCCACCCGGAAATATATATAAAGCTAAACGAACCGTTCACTGGGTACTTATGCGTAGGAAAATCCCTATTGATTTACCTGTTTTTACAAGGAAATAAAATATGAAAAAAATATTTCTACATCCCATGGCCATTCCCAACCATTTAAATTTTTCTCTTACAAGTCTAACACTTCTGAAAAACCAATACAACGCCCACCCGGAACAATATATAAAGCTAAACGAACCGTTCACTGGGCACTTATCCGTACGAAAATCCCTATTGATTTACCTGTTTTAACAAGGAAATAAAATGTGAAAAAAATATTTCTACATCCCATGGCCTTTCCCAACCATTTAAATTTTTCTCTTACAGGTCTAACACTTCCGAAAAACCAATACAACGCCCACCCGGAACAATATATAAAGCTAAACGAACCGTTCACTGGGTACTTACGCGTACGAAAATCCCTATTGATTTACCTGTTTTTACAAGGAAATAAAATGTGAAAAAAATATTTCTACATCCCATGGCCTTTCCCAACCATTTAAATTTTTCTCTTACAGGTCTAACACTTCCGAAAAACCAATACAACGCCCACCCGGAACAATATATAAAGCTAAACGAACCGTTCACTGGGTAGTTACACGTACAAAAATCCCTATTGATTTACCTGTTTTTACAAGGAAATAAAATGTGAAAAAAATATTTCTACATCCCATGGCCTTTCCCAACCATTTAAATTTTTGTCTTACAGGTCTAACACTTCCGAAAAACCAATACAACGCCCACCCGGAACAATATATAAAGCTAAACGAACCGTTTACTGGGTACTTACACGTACGAAAATCCCTATTGATTTACCTGTTTTTACAAGGAAATAAAATGTGAAAAAAATATTTCTACATCCCATGGCCATTCCCAACCATTTAAATTTTTCTCTTACAAGTCTAACACTTCTGAAAAACCAATACAACGCCCACCCGGAACAATATATAAAGTTAAACGAACCGTTCACTGGGCACTTATCTGTACGAAAATCCCTATTGATTTACCTGTTTTTACAAGGAAATAAAATGTGAAAAAAATATTTCTACATCCCATGGCCATTCCCAACCATTTAAATTTTTCTCTTACAAGTCTAACACTTCTGAAAAACCAATACAACGCCCACCCGGAACAATATATAAAGCTAAACGAACCGTTCACTGGGCACATATCTGTACGAAAATCCCTATTGATTTACCTGTTTTTACAAGGAAATAAAATGTGAAAAAAATATTTCTACATCCCATGGCCTTTCCCAACCATTTAAATTTTTCTCTTACAGGTCTAACACTTCCGAAAAACCAATACAACGCCCACCCGGAAATATATATAAAGCTAAACGAACCGTTCACTGGGTACTTATGCGTAGGAAAATCCCTATTGATTTACCTGTTTTTACAAGGAAATAAAATATGAAAAAAATATTTCTACATCCCATGGCCTTTCCCAACCATTTAAATTTTTCTCTTACAGGTCTAACACTTCTGAAAAACCAATACAACGCCCACCCGGAACAATATATAAAGCTAAACGAACCGTTCACTGGGCACTTATCCGTACGAAAATCCCTATTGTTTTACCTGTTTTAACAAGGAAATAAAATGTGAAAAAAATATTTCTACATCCCATGGCCTTTCCCAACCATTTAAATTTTTCTCTTACAGGTCTAACACTTCCGAAAAACCAATACAACGCCCACCCGGAACAATATATAAAGCTAAACGAACCGTTCACTGGGTACTTATCCGTACGAAAATCCCTATTGATTTACCTGTTTTTACAACGAAATAAAATGTGAAAAAAATATTTCTACATCCCATGGCCTTTCCCAACCATTTAAATTTTTCTCTTACAGGTCTAACACTTCTGAAAAACCAATACAACGCCCACCCGGAACAATATATAAAGCTAAACGAACCGTTCACTGGGTAGTTACACGTACGAAAATCCCTATTGATTTACCTGTTTTTACAAGGAAATAAAATGTGAAAAAAATATTTCTACATCCCATGGCCTTTCCCAACCATTTAAATTTTTGTCTTACAGGTCTAACAGTTCCGAAAAACCAATACAACGCCCACACGGAAATATATATAAAGCTAAACGAACCGTTCACTGGGTACTTATCCGTACGAAAATCCCTATTGATTTACCTGTTTTTACAAGGAAATAAAATATGAAAAAAATATTTCTACATCCCATGGCCTTTCCCAACCATTTAAATTTTTCTCTTACAGGTCTAACACTTCTGAAAAACCAATACAACGCCCACCCGGAACAATATATAAAGCTAAACGAACCGTTCACTGGGCACTTATCCGTACGAAAATCCCTATTGTTTTACCTGTTTTTACAAGGAAATAAAATGTGAAAAAAATATTTCTACATCCCATGGCCTTTCCCAACCATTTAAATTTTTCTCTTACAGGTCTAACACTTCCGAAAAACCAATACAACGCCCACCCGGAACAATATATAAAGCTAAACGAACCGTTCACTGGGTACTTATCCGTACGAAAATCCCTATTGATTTACCTGTTTTTACAAGGAAATAAAATGTGAAAAAAATATTTCTACATCCCATGGCCTTTCGCAACCATTTAAATTTTTCTCTTACAGGTCTAACACTTCCGAAAAACCAATACAACGCCCACCCGGAACAATATATAAAGTTAAACGAACCGTTCACTGGGCACTTATCTGTACGAAAATCCCTATTGATTTACCTGTTTTTACAAGGAAATAAAATGTGAAAAAAATATTTCTACATCCCATGGCCATTCCCAACCATTTAAATTTTTCTCTTACAAGTCTAACACTTCTGAAAAACCAATACAACGCCCACCCGGAACAATATATAAAGCTAAACGAACCGTTCACTGGGCACTTATCTGTACGAAAATCCCTATTGATTTACCTGTTTTTACAAGGAAATAAAATGTGAAAAAAATATTTCTACATCCCATGGCCTTTCCCAACCATTTAAATTTTTGTCTTACATGTCTAGCACTTCCGAAAAACCAATACAACGCCCACCCGGAACAATATATAAAGCTAAACGAACCGTTCACTGGGTACTTACGCGTACGAAAATCCCTATTGATTTACCTGTTTTTACAAGGAAATAAAATATGAAAAAAATATTTCTACATCCCATGGCCTTTCCCAACCATTTAAATTTTTCTCTTACAGGTCTAACACTTCTGAAAAACCAATACAACGCCCACCCGGAACAATATATAAAGCTAAACGAACCGTTCACTGGGTACTTATCCGTACGAAAATCCCTATTGATTTACCTGTTTTTACAAGGAAATAAAATGTGAAAAAAATATTTCTACATCCCATGGCCTTTCCCAACCATTTAAATTTTTCTCTTACAGGTCTAACACTTCCGAAAAACCAATACAACGCCCACCCGGAACAATATATAAAGTTAAACAAACCGTTCACTGGGCACTTATCTGTACGAAAATCCCTATTGATTTACCTGTTTTTACAAGGAAATAAAATGTGAAGAAAATATTTCTACATCCCATGGCCATTCCCAACCATTTAAATTTTTCTCTTACAAGTCTAACACTTCTGAAAAACCAATACAACGCCCACCCGGAACAATATATAAAGCTAAACGAACCGTTCACTGGGCACTTATCTGTACGAAAATCCCTATTGATTTACCTGTTTTTACAAGGAAATAAAATGTGAAAAAAATATTTCTACATCCCATGGCCTTTCCCAACCATTTAAATTTTTGTCTTACATGTCTAACACTTCCGAAAAACCAATACAACGCCCACCCGGAACAATATATAAAGCTAAACGAACCGTTCACTGGGTACTTACGCGTACGAAAATCCCTATTGATTTACCTGTTTTTACAAGGAAATAAAATGTGAAAAAAATATTTCTACATCCCATGGCCTTTCCCAACCATTTAAATTTTTCTCTTACAGGTCTAACACTTCCGAAAAACCAATACAACGCCCACCCGGAACAATATATAAAGTTAAACGAACCGTTCACTGGGCACTTATCTGTACGAAAATCCCTATTGATTTACCTGTTTTTACAAGGAAATAAAATGTGAAAAAAATATTTCTACATCCCATGGCCTTTCCCAACCATTTAAATTTTTGTCTTACATGTCTAGCACTTCCGAAAAACCAATACAACGCCCACCCGGAACAATATATAAAGCTAAACGAACCGTTCACTGGGTACTTACGCGTACGAAAATCCCTATTGATTTACCTGTTTTTACAAGGAAATAAAATATGAAAAAAATATTTCTACATCCCATGGCCTTTCCCAACCATTTAAATTTTTCTCTTACAGGTCTAACACTTCTGAAAAACCAATACAACGCCCACCCGGAACAATATATAAAGCTAAACGAACCGTTCACTGGGTACTTATCCGTACGAAAATCCCTATTGATTTACCTGTTTTTACAAGGAAATAAAATGTGAAAAAAATATTTCTACATCCCATGGCCTTTCCCAACCATTTAAATTTTTCTCTTACAGGTCTAACACTTCCGAAAAACCAATACAACGCCCACCCGGAACAATATATAAAGTTAAACGAACCGTTCACTGGGCACTTATCTGTACGAAAATCCCTATTGATTTACCTGTTTTTACAAGGAAATAAAATGTGAAAAAAATATTTCTACATCCCTTGGCCATTCCCAACCATTTAAATTTTTCTCTTACAAGTCTAACACTTCTGAAAAACCAATACAACGCCCACCCGGAACAATATATAAAGCTAAACGAACCGTTCACTGGGCACTTATCTGTACGAAAATCCCTATTGATTTACCTGTTTTTACAAGGAAATAAAATGTGAAAAAAATATTTCTACATCCCATGGCCTTTCCCAACCATTTAAATTTTTGTCTTACATGTCTAACACTTCCGAAAAACCAATACAACGCCCACCCGGAACAATATATAAAGCTAAACGAACCGTTCACTGGGTACTTATCCGTACGAAAATCCCTATTGATTTACCTGTTTTTACAAGGAAATAAAATGTGAAAAAAATATTTCTACATCCCATGGCCTTTCCCAACCATTTAAATTTTTCTCTTACAGGTCTAACACTTCCGAAAAACCAATACAACGCCCACCCGGAACAATATATAAAGTTAAACGAACCGTTCACTGGGCACTTATCTGTACGATAATCCCTATTGATTTACCTGTTTTTACAAGGAAATAAAATGTGAAAAAAATATTTCTACATCCCATGGCCATTCCCAACCATTTAAATTTTTCTCTTACAAGTCTAACACTTCTGAAAAACCAATACAACGCCCACCCGGAACAATATATAAAGCTAAACGAACCGTTCACTGGGCACTTATCTGTACGAAAATCCCTATTGATTTACCTGTTTTTACAAGGAAATAAAATGTGAAAAAAATATTTCTACATCCCATGGCCTTTCCCAACCATTTAAATTTTTGTCTTACATGTCTAACACTTCCGAAAAACCAATACAACGCCCACCCGGAACAATATATAAAGCTAAACGAACCGTTCACTGGGTACTTACGCGTACGAAAATCCCTATTGATTTACCTGTTTTTACAAGGAAATAAAATATGAAAAAAATATTTCTACATCCCATGGCCTTTCCCAACCATTTAAATTTTTCTCTTACAGGTCTAACACTTCTGAAAAACCAATACAACGCCCACCCGGAACAATATATAAAGCTAAACGAACCGTTCACTGGGCACTTATCCGTACGAAAATCCCTATTGTTTTACCTGTTTTTACAAGGAAATAAAATGTGAAAAAAATATTTCTACATCCCATGGCCTTTCCCAACCATTTAAATTTTTCTCTTACAGGTCTAACACTTCCGAAAAACCAATACAACACCCACCTGGAACAATATATAAAGCTAAACGAACCGTTCAATGGGCACTTATCCTTACAAAAATCCCTATTGATTTACCTGTTTTTACAAGGAAATAAAATGTGAAAAAAATATTTCTACATCCCATGGCCTTTCCCAACCATTTAAATTTTTCTCTTACAGGTCTAACACTTCCGAAAAACCAATACAACGCCCACCCGGAACAATATATAAAGCTAAACGAACCGTTCACTGGGTACTTATCCGTACGAAAATCCCTATTGATTTACCTGTTTTTACAAGGAAATAAAATGTGAAAAAAATATTTCTACATCCCATGGCCTTTCCCAACCATTTAAATTTTTGTCTTACAGGTCTAACACTTCCGAAAAACCAATACAACGCCCACCCGGAACAATATATAAAGCTAAACGAACCGTTCACTGGGCACTTATCTGTACGAAAATCCCTATTGATTTACATGTTTTTACAAGGAAATAAAATGTGAAAAAAATATTTCTACATCCCATGGCCATTCCCAACCATTTAAATTTTTCTCTTACAGGTCTAACACTTCCGAAAAACCAATACAACGCCCACCCGGAACAATATATAAAGCTAAACGAACCGTTCACTGGGTACTTATCCGTACGAAAATCCCTATAGATTTACCTGTTTTTACAAGGAAATAAAATGTGAAAAAAATATTTCTACTTCCCATGGCCTTTCCCAACCATTTAAATTTTTGTCTTACATGTCTAACACTTCCGAAAAACCAATACAACGCCCACCCGGAACAATATATAAAGCTAAACGAACCGTTCACTGGGCACTTATCCGTACGAAAATCCCTATTGTTTTACCTGTTTTTACAAGGAAATAAAATGTGAAAAAAATATTTCTACATCCCATGGCCTTTCCCAACCATTTAAATTTTTGTCTTACAGGTCTAACACTTCCGAAAAACCAATACAACGCCCACCCGGAACAATATATAAAGCTAAACGAACCGTTCACTGGGCACTTATCTGTACGAAAATCCCTATTGATTTACATGTTTTTACAAGGAAATAAAATGTGAAAAAAATATTTCTACATCCCATGGCCATTCCCAACCATTTAAATTTTTCTCTTACAGGTCTAACACTTCCGAAAAACCAATACAACGCCCACCCGGAACAATATATAAAGCTAAACGAACCGTTCACTGGGCACTTATCCGTACGAAAATCCCTATTGATTTACCTGTTTTTACAAGGAAATAAAATGTGAAAAAAATATTTCTTCATCCCATGGCCTTTCCCAACCATTTAAATTTTTGTCTTACATGTCTAACACTTCCGAAAAACCAATACAACGCCCACCCGGAACAATATATAAAGCTAAACGAACCGTTCACTGGGCACTTATCCGTACCAACATCCCTATTGTTTTACCTGTTTTTACAAGGAAATAAAATGTGAAAAAAATATTTCTACATCCCATGGCCATTCCCAACCATTTAAATTTTTCTCTTACAAGTCTAACACTTCTGAAAAACCAATACAACGCCCACCCGGAACAATATATAAAGCTAAACGAACTGTTCACTGGGCACTTATCTGTACGAAAATCCCTATTGATTTACCTGTTTTTACAAGGAAATAAAATGTGAAAAAAATATTTCTACATCCCATGGCCTTTCCCAACCATTTAAATTTTTCTCTAACAGGTCTAACACTTCCGAAAAACCAATACAACGCCCACCCGGAACAATATATAAATCTAAACGAACCGTTCACTGGGCACTTATCCGTACGAAAATCCCTATTGATTTACCTGTTTTTACAAGGAAATAAAATGTGAAAAAAATATTTCTACATCCCATGGCCTTTCCCAACCATTTAAATTTTTGTCTTACATGTCTAACACTTCCGAAAAACCAATACAACGCCCACCCGGAACAATATATAAAGCTAAACGAACCGTTCACTGGGTACTTACGCGTATGAAAATCCCTATTGATTTACCTGTTTTTACAAGGAAATAAAATATGAAAAAAATATTTCTACATACCATGGCCTTTCCCAACCATTTAAATTTTTCTCTTACAGGTCTAACACTTCTGAAAAACCAATACAACGCCCACCCGGAACAATATATAAAGCTAAACGAACCGTTCACTGGGCACTTATCTGTACGAAAATCCCTATTGATTTACCTGTTTTTACAAGGAAATAAAATGTGAAAAAAATATTTCTACATCCCATGGCCATTCCCAACGATTTAAATTTTTCTCTTACAGGTCTAACACTTCCGAAAAACCAATACAACGCCCACCCGGAACAATATATAAAGCTAAACGAACCGTTCACTGGGTACTTATCCGTACGAAAATCCCTATTGATTTACCTGTTTTTACAAGGAAGTAAAATGTGAAAAAATGTCTGCCATAGAAAGGGGAGGAGTCAGCTACAAAATGGGTGCCATGAAAAGGGGAGTAGTCAGCTACAAAATGGCTACCATGAGAAGGGGAGAAGTCAGGTACAAAATG
Organism: Paroedura picta; assembly: GCF_049243985.1. Lineage (NCBI taxonomy): Eukaryota > Metazoa > Chordata > Lepidosauria > Squamata > Gekkonidae > Paroedura > Paroedura picta. Next base: position 24,146,744 of record NC_135372.1, read on the forward strand.
ACTGCCAAAGAAAGGGGAGGAGTCAACTAAGTCAGCTACAAAATGGCGGCTATGAGTCATCTGCAATATGGCTGCTCTGAGAAGAAGAGGAGTCAGCTACAAAATGGCTGCCATGAGAAGGGTAGGAGTCAGCTACAAAATGGCTGCCATTAGAAGGGTAGGAGCCAGCTACAAAATGGCTGCCATGAGAAGGGGAGGGGTCAGCTACAAAATGGCTGCCATGAGAAGGGGTGGAGTCAGCTACAAAATGGCTGCCCAGGGAAGGGGAGGAGTCAGCTACAAAATGGCTGCTATAGGAAGGGGAGGAGTCAGCTACAAAATGGCTGCCATAAGAAGGGTAGGAGTCAGCTACAAAATGGCTGCAATAGGAAGGGAAGGAGTCAGCTACAAAATGGCTGCCTAGGGAAGGGGAGGATTCAACTAAGTCATCTAAAAATAGCTGCCATGATAAAGAGAGGAGTCAACTACAAAATGGCTGCCATAGAAAGGGGAGGAGTCAGATACAGAATGCCTGCTATGAAAAGAGGTGGAGTCAGCTACAAAATGGCTGCCATGAGAAGGGGAGGAGTCAGCTCCAAAATGGCTACCATAAAAAGGGGAGGAGTAAGCTACAAAATGCATGCCATGAGAAAGGGAGGAGTCAGTTACAACATGGCTGCCATGACAAAGGGGGGAGTCAGCTACAAAATGGCTGCCTAGGGAAGGGGAGGAGTCAGCTTCAAAAAGGCTGCCCAGGGGAAGGGGTGGAGTCAGCTACAAAATGGCTACCATGAGAAGTGGTGGAGTTGTTGCGAGTTTGCGCCGTTTACTTGGACAGAGGTCCAACCACCAGCAGAGAAGAGATCACTCACCAACACAGCCAAGTTGTTGCATATTATTTACAGTGGTTTATTTACATCCAGCATCCAGCAATACATTCAGCGGAGTTTCAGAATGTCCTGCTTAGCTCTCAATGAAGAAGGCAGACAGAATAACACAGTGCATATTTCATATATACAGTTTAACAGCCAATCACAACAGTGCTGACTCACTCAGGTAATTAGCCACAGGTGCAACACCTTATTGCATCATCCTAATGCATTCCTATGGAGACTCAGGCTGACAACTAGAGACAAGCCCTTACATGCCCTTACATGCCTGGACATGCCCCTGGAATCCATTGCATTGATATAGTTTATAGCATTGGCTGTATGATCAATACTTGACTGCCATATACTGACACACCTCCTCAGGCATGTATTGATCATTCCTGGATGTGTCACTTTCCCCTTTGGCCACCATGCGCAAGGCTTTGCACAGTTGGATAAATCTATCCACACTTAGCGCCTTCGTAAAGATATCTGCTACATTGCTTTCTGATTTACAATGTTCCAATGTTACTAAGTTCTTCTTTACAGTTTCTCTTACATTCTGGTAACGAATGGTTATATGTTTACTGCGGGATTTTATCCCTTTGTCAACAGCCAGCTGGGTTGCTGCTGTACTGTCACAATACACCTTTATTGGCAATGTTGCATTAATGTCAAAATCTATTAAGACTTGATTTAACCATTCAACCTGTAAGCACAATTCACTTAAAGCAGAAAACTCAGCCTCACATGTACTTGTGGCCACATGTGATTGTTTCAATGCTTTCCAAATTATTAGAGCACCAGACACATAAATTGCAATCCCTGATGTGGATTTTCCATTTAGGTCACCCCAACTTGCATCACTAAACGCCCACACCCTTGGATTATTAACCACACTTAGAGATAGCTTAAGGTGTACCGTACCTTTAAGATATCTAAGTATGTGTTTTGCTGCCACCCAGTCTCTCATTGTTGGACAGGAACATCGCTGACACAACAAATGAGTAGCATAGTATATATCTGGCCTACACCAAGTAGCTATATATAGCAAAGATCCCACAAGCGATTGGAAGGTTGTCACATCTTCCAACATCGCACCCTCTGGGTCTTTTAGATAGCTAGTGGTTATTGGAGAATTTACAGCTTTCGCTTCCAACATGTTAAACCTCTCCAGTAACTTTAGTATTTTCTTCCCTTGGAACATTTCATAGCCACCCTGGCCATCCTGGGATATGTCAACACCTAGGTAATGCTCCACATCGCCCAGATGCTTGACCTTAAACAGTTGTTCTGTTGTTTTCACAAACCAATCAACTTGTTGCTCTGTGTTGTACAGAAATGCTAAATCATCCACGAAACACAGCAAATAGCAATTAGACCCAAACAATTGTATTTTATACATGCATACGTCACCTATACATTGTTTGAAACCCACACTGAGTAGTGCCTCATCAAGACATTTTCTCCATAAAAATGCTGATTGATGAAGTCCATACAATGCCTTGTTTATTTTTAAGACCTTGTGTTTGTCTTCCCCTTCAAAACCAGGGATCTGGGTCATAAATAAGTTTTCTGTTACCCTTGCATTCAAGTAAGCAGTAACAAAATCTGCATGATGTATTCTCATTTGATTTTGGCTTGCCTTTAGCAATGCCACTCTTAGCGTTTCTGCACGTAATGTGCTGGCAAATGTCTGGTCATAGTCTAAGTGTTTACATTGACTAAAACCACGAGCGACCAGACGGGCTTTTCTTAGGATTGTGCCGTCTGCTAACCGTTTGAGCTTGTAAATCCATCTACAAGATATCACCTTTTCCCCTGCTGGCAAACACATAGAAGTAAACACTTCATTTTCAATTAAAGATTTGTACTCAGTCTCCATTGCCTGAACCCAGGCCTCTCTCTCAGACTTGTCCAGAGACATGACTGCTTCATAATTCTCCGGTTCAGCATAGACGTTATTGATATAACCGTACCTCTGAGGTGGTTTTCCTTTTGTGGTACGCTCTGACACCCTAGGAATCACTCTTTCACCTCCTTCTGCTTGAGCAGAATCTTGCCTGTCAGCAGGAGACGAGGGAGTAGCCTCTTGCTTGATTTCAGTTTGGCCTTCAGAGCCATCTGTTAGTGGGAGAGATACCTTACCAGGGAAATCATTTGCATGAATCCTTGGCCAGCCCTCACTCTCACAAAAACCAGCTGAGCGACTGAAGCTCAAGGAATTATTTTGGTTTAGAAACCGATAGCTTTTCATACTGTTTTGGTAACCCAGAAAGGTTAGCTTCTGAGCTCTGTCCTTCCCTTTTCTACGTTTTGTTAGTGGTACATTTACCCAGGCTTTAGTGCCAAACACCCGCAGATGGTCTAGGTCTGGGTTTTTGGAGTATAAAACCCTGTACGGTATATTTTGTATACTGCTCGTCCATAGACGGTTTACCACATAGCATGCATTTTTTAATGCTTCAGCCCAATACCCCATGTTTAACCCTGAGTCCTTTATCATTGGTAACATCATGGTTTGTAGGACTGCCCCACGTCTCTCAGCCAGTCCGTTTTCTTGTGGGGTTGCCACATTTGCCACCCTATGCTCTATGCCTTTGACCTTAAGCCACTTTGTGAACTCTAGTGACATAAATTCGCCTCCCATGTCTGTTTGGAATGCAGCCATTTCCAAACCCAGTTGCTTTTCAACCCTTTTAAGCCAATATTTGGTGGTCTGAAACACCTCGGATTTATGTTTCAATATATACACCCAGCTGAATCTACTATAGTCATCTGTGTAAATGACCGCGAAACGGTTTTTTGATAAACTAGGCTGATAAGGGCCGATAACATCACAGTGCACCAGTTCCAAGGCTCTTACCGTCATTCTAGAGCTCTTTTTGGCTACAGGGAAAGCTTTAGATTTGGTTTGTTTACAGATGTCACAGTCCAAAAACGCATCACATTTTTGTACATCATCCCTGCCTAACATAGCCAGTGTTTTGTTTACGACATTGAAACTGGCGTGGCCTAGGCGCCTATGAAGAAGGTGGATACAATTCTCATGGGGATTTTTGTTCAGGACCGCTTGTGCTTTGGCAGACTCATTTACAATCCTGTAAACATCATTATGCATCTCTCCTTGCACCAGAGTTTTATCACCCTTGCTTATGGTACACCTGTCCCCAAAGAACTGAACAGTGAAACCCTGCTTAGCCAATGAGGATACACTAAGAAGGTTATTTTCAAGCGAGGGTACATGCATAACGTGATCAAACACACACCCCAGGGCAGAAAATTCTACACTACCCTGGCAGCTGACTATAGAACTGCTGCCGTCCGCTAAGTTTACATGTTTGAGAGTGGAAGGCTGTACAGACTTCAAGAGCTTTTTGTCTGCACAGAAATGCTGGCTGGCGCCTGAATCAAGTAACCAAATCCCAGCAATACCACCACCCCCAGTTACCACCAAAGATGCTCCCTGCCTCTTCAAACAATCCTTACCCTTAGCCTTTTTGCTATTGTTCGGGCAATTCGCTTTTAAATGTTCCTTAGAGCCACAACCATAACAACGTCGGACCTTGTAAACACATTGTTCCTGGCTCTGCCGTTGTTTTCTCCCAGAGCTAAACTCTGGAACGCTGTCGCAGCCGCTGATTCTCTGCTGCTCGCTTTTAACACCTCCGGCACCAGGAGAAACCGTTCTTATCTCGTCCTGCCGTGCTTGTTCCTCGAGCAAACGACCCGTCACATAAACAAGAGTCAGCTTGTCTGCGTCGAGACTTTCCAAGGAAGTGATAAGCACGTTGTAGTCATCGCTTAACGAGGAGAGAAGAATGTAAACTTTATCTTCATCTAGGAGCGTCTTGCCTTGTTTCTCTAGCTGCTGAAAACAGGCTGTCAACGTGTTGATGTGATTTCTCACCGACTCTCCCTTAGATAACTGGAGACGGTACATCCTCCTTGTTGTTGCTATCTTGGACCCTGCCGTTCTCCTCACATATACCGACTGCAAGCTGTCCCACGCTGCCTTCGCCGTCATACAGCCAGTCACGAAGATCAGCTGGTCATCTGCAACACTCAAAACGATATTCGCCAGGGCTTTCCGGTCCTTGTTGACGTCTTCTGGTGTGGGGGCTGCTGGAGGAGCTGACACACACTCCCACAGAGCCTCTCGTGTGAGATAGTGCTCCATCCGGAGTGCCCACACACTATAGTTTGTTGAGGTGAGCTTATCCACCAGCTGAGCATTCACCACGCATGCCATGCTGTCGTCTAGCCAAGACGCCTGGATTCCCTCTTTGCTCACCTCCTCGGCCTTTTCCTGAGAGCCGCTGCTGCTTGCCTGGTCCGCTGTGCTATCCTCAGACTCACTGGACTTCCCTGCGTTCTGCACGTCCTCCAAGTCACTCTCGGTAGCCACAGACCTTCATCCAACTCCAGGCAACTGAGTTCTCTTTCTCTTCCAGCCTCAGTGGTGGTGCCTCCGGCCGCTAGCGCAGCGTTCTGGGCCCATAACCCTGTTGCGAGTTTGCGCCGTTTACTTGGACAGAGGTCCAACCACCAGCAGAGAAGAGATCACTCACCAACACAGCCAAGTTGTTGCATATTATTTACAGTGGTTTATTTACATCCAGCATCCAGCAATACATTCAGCGGAGTTTCAGAATGTCCTGCTTAGCTCTCAATGAAGAAGGCAGACAGAATAACACAGTGCATATTTCATATATACAGTTTAACAGCCAATCACAACAGTGCTGACTCACTCAGGTAATTAGCCACAGGTGCAACACCTTATTGCATCATCCTAATGCATTCCTATGGAGACTCAGGCTGACAACTAGAGACAAGCCCTTACATGCCCTTACATGCCTGGACATGCCCCTGGAATCCATTGCATTGATATAGTTTATAGCATTGGCTGTATGATCAATACTTGACTGCCATATACTGACAGGAGTCTCATAGAAAATGGCTGCCATAGGAAGGGGAGGAATCAGGTACAAAATGTCTGCCAATTTTAGGGTAGGAGTCAGCTACAAAATAGTCGCCATGTGTCAGCTACAAAATGTCTGCCATAGAAAGGGAAGGCGTCAGCTACAAAATGGCTTGCTAGTGAAGGGGAGTAGTCAGCTACAAAATGGATTCCATGAGAAAGGGAGGAGTGAGTTAAAAAATGGCTGCCATAAGAAGGGTAGGAGTCAGCTACAAAATGGTTGCCTAATGAATGGGAGGAGTCAGCTACAATATGGCTGCTATGAGAAGGGGAGGATTCAGCTACAAAATGGCTACCATACAAAGGGGAGGAGTCAGCTACAAGATGGCTGCCTAGGGAAGGGGAGGAGTCAGCTACAAAATGGCTGCCATTAGAAGGGGAGGAGTCAGCTACAAAATGACTGCCATAGAAAGGGGAGGAGTCAGCTACAAAATGACTGCCAAAGAAAGGGGAGGAGTCAACTAAGTCAGCTACAAAATGGCTGCCATGAGGCATCTGCAGTATGGCTGCTATGAGATATAGAGGAGTCAGCTACAAAATGGCTGCCATGAGAAGGGTAGGAGTCAGCTACAAAATGGCTGCCATGAGAAGGGTAAGAGTCAGCTACAAAATGGCTGCCATGAGAAGGGTAGGAGTCAACTACAAAATGGCTGCCATGAGAAGGGTAGGAGACAGCTACAAAATGGCTGCCATGAGAAGGGTAGGAGACAGCTACAAAATGGCTGCCATGAGAAAGTTAGGAGTCAGCGACAAAATGGTTCCCTAATGAATGGGAGGAGTCAGCTACAAAATGGATGCCATGAGAAAGGGGAGGAGTCAGCTATAAAATGGCTGCCTACGGAAGGGGAGGAGTCAGATTCAAAAAGGCTGTCTAAGGAAGGGGAGTAGTCAGGTACATAATGGCTGCCATGAGAAGGGGTGGAGTCTCATACAAAATGGCTGCCATAGGAAGGTGAGGAATCAGGTACAAAATATCTGCCAATTGTAGGGTAGGAGTCAGCTACAAAATAGTTGCCATGTGTCAGCTACAAAATGACTGCCATAGAAAGGGGAGGAGTCAGCTACAAAATGACTGCCAAAAAGGGGAGGAGTCAACTAAGTCAGCTACAAAATGGCTGCCATGAGAAGGGTAGGGGTCAGCTACAAAATGGCTGCCATGGGTCATCTGCAATATGGCTGCTCTGAGAAGAAGAGGATTCAGCTACAAAATGGCTGCCCTGAGAAAGGGAGGATGCAACTACAAAATGGCTGCAATACAAAGGGGAGGAGTCAGATACAAGATGACTGCCATGAGAAGGGGAGGAGTCAGCTACAATATGGCTGCCATACAAAGGGGAGGAGTCAGATACGAAATGGTTGTCTAATGAATGGGAGGAGTCAGCTGCAAAATGGATGCCATGAGAAAGGGAGGAGTCAGTTATAACATGGCTGCCATGAGAAGGGGAGGGGTCAGATACAAAATGGCAGCCTAGGGAAGGGGAGGAGTCAGCTACAAAATGGCTGGCATAGGAGGGGGAGGAATCAGGTACAAAATGTCTGCCAATTGTAGGGTAGGAGTCAGCTACAAAATAGTTGCCATGTGTCAGCTACAAAATGTCTGCCATAGAAAGGGTAGGAGTCTGATATGCTGGCTGCTATGAGAAGAGGAGGAGTCAGCGAAAAATGGGTGCCATGAGAAGGGGAGGAGTCAGCTACAAAATGGCTGCCATACAAAGGGGAGGAGTCAGCTACAAAATGATTACCTAATGAAGGGGAGGAGTCAGCTACAAAATGACTGCCATGAGAAGGGGCGGAATCTCATACAAAATGGCTGCCATAGGAAGGGGAGGAATCAGGTACAAAATGTCTGCCAATTGAAAGGTAGGAATCAGCTACAAAATAGTTGCCATGTGTCAGCTACAAAATGTCTGCCATAGAAAGGGGAGGAGTCAGCTACAAAATGGCTTCCATGAGAAGGGGAGGAGTCAGCTACAAAATGGCTACCATGAAAAGGGGATGAGTCAACTACAAAATGGCTGCCTAGGGTAGGGGAGGAGTCAGGTACAAAAAGGCTGCCTAGGGAAGGGGAGGACTCAGCTACAAAATGGTTGCCATGAGAAGGGTATGAGTCAGCTACAAAATGGCTGCCATGAGAAGTGGTGGTATATCATACAAAATGGCTGCTATAGGAAGGGGAGGAGTCAGCTCCAAAATGTTTGACTAGGGTAGGGGGGAGTCAACTAAGTCAGCTAAAATTGGCTGCCATGATAAGAGGCGGAGTCAACTACAAAATGGCTGCCATACCAAGGGGAGGAGTCTGATACAAAATGCCTGCTATGAGAAGAGGAGGAGTCAGCTACAAAATGGGTGCCATGAGAAGGGTAGGAGTCAGCTACAAAATGGCTGCCATGAGAAGGGTAGGAGCGAGCTACAAAATGGCTGTCATGAGAAGGGGAGGAGTCAGCTACAAAATGGCTGCCATGAGAAGGGGAGGAGTCAGCTTCAAAATGGCTGTCTAGTGGAGGTGTCTAGTCAGCTACAAAATGGCTGCCATGAGAAGGGTAGGAGTCAGCTAAAAAATGGCTGCCATGAGAAGGGGTGGAGTCTCATACAACAAGGGTGCCATAGGAAGGGGAGGGTTCAGCTCAAAAATGGCTGACTAGGGAAGGGGAGGAGTCAACCAAGTGGGCTAAAATTGACTGCCATGATAAAATGGCTGCCATACCAAGGGGAGGAGTCTGAGACAAAATGCCTGCTATGAGAAGAGGAGGAATCAGCTACAAAATGGGTGCCATGAAAAGGGGAGGAATCAGCTAAAAAATGGCTGCCATACAAAGGGCACGGTTCAGCTTCAAATTGATTGCCTAATGAAGGGGAGGAGTCAGCTACAAAATGGATGCCATGAGAAAGAGAGGAGTCAGTTACAACATGACTGCCATGAGAAGGGGAGGATTCAGCTACAAAATGACTGCCTAGGGAAGGGGAGGAGTCAGCTACAAAATTGCCATGAGAAGGGGAGGATTCAGCCATAAAATGACTGCCATTGAAAGGGGAGGAGTCAGCAACTAAATGGCTACCATACAAAGGGGAGGAGTCAGCTACAAGATGGCTGCCTAGGGAAGGGGAGGAGTCAGCTACTAAATGGCTGACATTAGAAGGGGAGGAGTCAGCTACAAAATGACTGCCATAGAAAGGGGAGGAGTCAGCTACAAAATGACTGCCCAAGAAAGGGGAGGAGTCAACTAAGTCAGTTACAAAATGGCTGCCATGAGTCATCTGCAATATGGCTGCTATGAGAAGAAGAGGAGTCAGCTACGAAATGGCTGCCATGAGAAGGGTAGGAGTCAGCTACAAAATGGCTGCTTGGGAAGGGGAGGAGTCAGCTACAAAATGGCTACCGTACAAAGGGGAGGAGTCAGCTACAAAATGGTTGCCTAATGAATGGGTGGAGTCGGCTACAAAATGGAAGCCATAAGAAAGGGTGGAGTTAGTTACAACATGGCTGTCATGAGAAAGGGAGGAGTCAGCTACAAAATGGCTGCTTGGGAAGCGGAGGAATCAGCTTCAAAAAGGCTGCCAAGGGAAGGGGAGGTGTCAGCTACAAAATGGCTACCATGAGAAGTGGTGGAGTCTCATAGAAAATGGCTGCCATAGGAAGGGGAGGAATCAGGTACAAAATGTCTGCCAATTTTAGGGTAGGAGTCAGCTACAAAATGGTTGCCATGTGTCAGCTACAAAATGTCTGCCATAGAAAGGGAAGGCGTCAGCTACAAAATGGCTTGCTAGTGAAGGAGAGGAGTCAGCTACAAAATGGATGCCATGAGAAAGGGAGGAGTCAGCTACAAAATGGCTACCATACAAAGGGGAGGAGTCAGCTACAAGATGGCTGCCTAGGGAAGGGGAGGAGTCAGCTACAAAATGGAAGCCATAAGAAAGGGTGGAGTTAGTTACAACATGGCTGTCATGAGAAAGGGAGGAGTCAGCTACAAAATGGCCTCTTGGGAAGCGGAGGAATCAACTTCAAAAAGGCTGCCAAGGGAAGGGGAGGTGTCAGCTACAAAATGGCTACCATGAGAAGTGGTGGAGTCTCATAGAAAATGGCTGCCATAGGAAGGGGAGGAATCAGGTACAAAATGTCTGCCAATTTTAGGGTAGGAGTCAGCTACAAAATGGTTGCCATGTGTCAGCTACAAAATGTCTGCCATAGAAAGGGAAGGCGTCAGCTACAAAATGGCTTGCTAGTGAAGGGGAGGAGTCAGCTACAAAATGGATGCCATGAGAAAGGGAGGAGTCAGCTACAAAATGGCTACCATACAAAGGGGAGGAGTCAGCTACAAGATGGCTGCCTAGGGAAGGGGAGGATTCAGCTACAAAATGGCTGCCATAAGAAGGGTAGGAGTCAGCTACAAAATGGTTGCCTAATGAATGGGAGGAGTCAGCTACAATATGGATGCTATGAGAAGGGGAGGAGTCAGCTACAAAATGGCTACCATACAAAGGGGAGGAGTCAGCTACAAGATGGCTGCCTAGGGAAGGGGAGGAGTCAGCTACTAAATGGCTGCCCTTAGAAGGGGAGGAGTCAGCTACAAAATGACTGCCATAGAAAGGGGAGGAGTCAGCTACAAAATGACTGCCAAAGAAAGGGGAGGAGTCAACTAAGTCAGCTACAAAATGGCTGCCATGAGTCATCTGCAATATGGCTGCTATGAGATATAGAGGAGTCAGCTACAGAAAGGCTTCCATGAGAAGGGTAGGAGTCAGCTACAAAATGGCTGCCATGAGAAGGGTAAGAGTCAGCTACAAAATGGCTGCCATTAGAAGGGTAGGAGTCAACTAAAAAATGGCTGCCATGAGAAGGGTTGGAGACAGCTACAAAATGGCTGCCATGAGAAAGTTAGGAGTCAGCTACAAAATGGTTACCTAATGAATGGGAGGAGTCAGCTACAAAATGGATGCCATGAGAAAGGGGAGGAGTTAGCTATAAAATGGCTGCCTACGGAAGGGGAGGAGTCAGATTCAAAGAGGCTGTCTAAGGAAGGGGAGGAGTCAGGTACATAATGCCTGCCATGAGAATGGGTGGAGTCTCATACAAAATGGCTGCCATAGGAAGGGGAGGAATCAGGTAAAAAATATCTGCCAATTGTAGGGTAGGAGTCAGCTACAAAATAGTTGCCATGTGTCAGCTACAAAATGACTGCCATAGAAAGGGGAGGAGTCAGATACAAAATGACTGCAAAAAAGAGGAGGAGTCAACTAAGTCAGCTACAAAATGGCTGCCATGGGTCATCTGCATTATGGCTGCTATGAGAAGAAGAGGAGTCAGCTACAAAATGGCTGCCATGAGAAGGGTAGGAGTCAGCTACAAAATGGCTGCCATGGGTCATCTGCAATATGGCTGCTCGGAGAAGAAGAGGATTCAGCTACAAAATGGCTGCCCTGAGAAAGGGAGGATGCAACTACAAAATGGCTGCAATACAAAGGGGAGGAGTCAGATACAAGATGACTGCCATGGGAAGGGGAGGAGTCAGCTACAAAATGGCTGCCATACAAAGGGGAGGAGTCAGATACGAAATGGTTGTCTAATGAATGGGAGGAGTCAGCTGCAAAATGGATGCCATGTGAAAGGGCGGAGTCAGTTATAACATGGCTGCCATGAGAAGGGGAGGGGTCAGATACAAAATGGCTGCCTAGGGAAGGGGAGGAGTCAGCTACAAAATGGCTGGCATAGAAGGGGGAGGAATCAGGTACAAAATGTCTGCCAATTGTAGGGTAGGAGTCAGCTACAAAATAGTTGCCATGTGTCAGCTACAAAATGTTTGCCATAGAAAGGGGAGGAGTCTGATATGCTGGCTGCTATGAGAAGAGGAGTAGTCAGCGAAAAATGGGTGCCATGAGAAGGGGAGGAGTCAGCTACAAAATGGCTGCCATACAAAAGGGAGGAGTCAGCTACAACATGATTACCTAATGAAGGGGAGGAGTCAGCTACAAAATGACTGCCATGAGAAGGGGCGGAATCTCAAACAAAATGGCTGCCATAGGAATGGGAGGAGTCAGCTAAAAAAGGGCTGCCTAGTGAAGGGGAGGAGTCAGCTACAAAATCGCTGCCATGAGAAGGGGAGGAGTCAGCTACAAAATGGCTACCATGAAAAGGGGATGAGTCAACTACAAAATGGCTGCCTAGGGTAGGGGAGGAGTCAGGTACAAAAAGGCTGCCTAGGGAAGGGGAGGAGTCAGCTACAAAATGGTTGCCATGAGAAGGGTATGAGTCAGCTACAAAATGGCGGCCATGAGAAGTGGTGGTATATCATACAAAATGGCTGCTATAGGAAGGGGAGGAGTCAGCTCCAAAATGTTTGACTAGGGAAGGGAAGGAGTCAACTAAGTCAGCTAAAAATGGCTGCCATGATAAAAGGCGGAGTCAACTACAAAATGGCTGCCATACCAAGGGGAGGAGTCTGATACAAAATGCCTGCTATGAGAAGAGGAGGAGTCAGCTACAAAATGGGTGCCATGAGAAGGGTAGGAGTCAGCTACAAAATGGCTGCCATGAGAAGGGTAGGAGCCAGCTACAAAATGGCTGCCATGAGAAGGGGAGGAGTCAGCTACAAAATGGCTGCCATGAGAAGGGGAGGAGTCAGCTACAAAATGGCTGTCTAGTGAAGGTGACTAGTCAGCTACAAAATGGCTGCCATGAGAAGGGTAGGAGTCAGCTAACAATGGCTGCCCTGAGAAGGGGTGGAATCTCATACAACAAGGGTGCCATAGGATGGGGAGGGGTCAGCTCAAAAATGGTTGACTAGGGAAGGGGAGGAGTCAACTAAGTGGGCTAAAATTGACTGCCATGATAAAATGGCTGCCATACCAAGGGGAGGAGTCTGAGACAAAATGCCTGCTATGAAAAGAGGAGGAATCAGCTACAAAATGGGTGCCATGAAAAGGGGAGTAGTCAGCTACAAAATGGCTGCCATGAGAAGGGGAGAAGTCAGGTACAAAATGACTGCCAAAGAAAGGGGAGGAGTCAACTAAGTCAGCTACAAAATGGCGGCCATGAGTCATCTGCAATATGGCTGCTCTGAGAAGAAGAGGAGTCAGCTACAAAATGGCTGCCATGAGAAGGGTAGGAGTCAGTTACAAAATGGCTGCCATGAGAAGGGTAGGAGCCAGCTACAAAATGGCTGCCATGAGAAGGGGTGGAGTCAGCTACAAAATGGCAGCCCAGGGAAGGGGAGGAGTCAGCTACAAAATGGCTGCCATAAGAAGGGTAGGAGTCAGCTACAAAATGGCTGCAATAGGAAGGGGAGGAGTCAGCTCCAAAATGGCTGCCTAGGGAAGGGGAGGAGTCAACGAAGTCATCTAAAAATAGCTGCCATGATAAAGAGAGGAGTCAACTACAAAATGGCTGCCATAGAAAGGGGAGAAGTCAGATACAGAATGCCTGCTATGAAAAGAGGAGGAGTCAGCTACAAAATGGCTGCCATGAGAAGGGGAGGAGTCAGCTACAAAATGGCTACCATAAAAAGGGGAGGAGTAAGCTACAAAATGGATGCCATGAGAAAGGGAGGAGTCAGCTACAAAATGGCTACCATGAGAAGTGGTGGAGTCTCATAGAAAATGGCTGCCATAGGAAGGGGAGGAATCAGGTACAAAATGTCTGCCAATTTTAGAGTAGGAGTCAGCTACAAAATAGTCGCCATGTGTCAGCTACAAAATGTCTGCCATAGAAAGGGAAGGCGTCAGCTACAAAATGGCTTGCTAGTAAAGGGTAGGAGTCAGCTACAAAATGGTTGCCTAATGAATGGGAGGAGTCAGCTACAATATGGCTGCTATGAGAAGGGGAGGAGTCAGCTACAAAATGGCTACCATACAAAGGGGAGGAGTCAGCTACAAGATGGCTGCCTAGGGAAGGGGAGGAGTCAGCTACAAAATGGCTGCCATTAGAAGGGGAGGAGTCAGCTACAAAATGACTGCCATAGAAAGGGGAGGAGTCAGCTACAAAATGACTGCCAAAGAAAGGGGAGGAGTCAACTAAGTCAGCTACAAAATGGCTGCCATGAGTCATCTGCAATATGACTGCTATGAGATATAGATGAGTCAGCTACAAAATGGCTGCCATGAGAAGGGTAGGAGACAGCTACAAAATGGCTGCCATGAGAAGGGTAGGAGTCAACTACAAAAAGGCTGCCATGAGAAGGGTAGGAGACAGCTACAAAATGGCTGCCATGAGAAAGTTAGGAGTCAGCTACAAAATGGTTCCCTAATGAATGGGAGGAGTCAGCTACAAAATGGATGCCAAGAGAAAGGGGAGGAGTCAGCTATAAAATGGCTGCCTACGGAAGGGTAGGAGTCAGATTAAAAAAGGCTGTCTAAGGAAGGGGAGGAGTCAGGTACATAATGGCTGCCATGAGAAGGGCTGGAGTCTCATACAAAATGGCTGCCATAGGAAGGGGAGGAATCAGGTACAAAATATCCGCCAATTTTAGGGTATGAGTCAGCTACAAAATAGTTGCCATGTGTCAGCTACAAAATGACTGCCATAGAAAGGGGAGGAGTCAGCTACAAAATGACTGCCAAAAAGGGGAGGAGTCAACTAAGTCAGCTACAAAATGGCTGCCATGGGTCATCTGCATTATGGCTGCTATGAGAAGAAGAGGATTCAGCTACAAAATGGCTGCCCTGAGAAATGGAGGATGCAACTACAAAATGGCTGCAATACAAAGGGGAGGTGTCAGATACAAGATGACTGCCATGAGAAGGGGAGGAGTCAGCTACAAAATGGCTGCCATACAAAGGGGAGGAGTCAGATACGAAATGGTTGTCTAATGAATGGGAGGAGTCAGCTGCAAAATGGATGCCATGAGCAGGGTAGGAGTCAGCTACAAAATGGCTGCCATGGGTCATCTGCATTATGGCTGCTCTGAGAAGAAGCGGATTCAGCTACAAAATGGCTGCCCTGAGAAAGGGAGGATGCAACTACAAAATGGCTGCAATACAAAGGGGAGGAGTCAGATACAAGATGACTGCCATGAGAAGGGGAGGAGTCAGCTACAAAATGGCTGCCATACAAAGGGGAGGAGTCAGATACGAAATGGTTGTCTAATGAATGGGAGGAGTCAGCTGCAAAATGGATGCCATGAGAAAGGGAGGAGTCAGTTATAACATGGCTGCCATGAGAAGGGGAGGGGTCAGATACAAAATGGCTGCCTAGGAAACGGGAGGAGTCAGCTACAAAATGGCTGCCATGAGAAGGGGAGGAGTCAGCTACAAAATGGCTGCCATGAAAAGGGGATGAGTCAACTACAAAATGGCTGCCTAGGGTAGGGGAGGAGTCAGGTACAAAAAGGCTGCCTAGGGAAGGGGAGGACTCAGCTACAAAATGGTTGACATGAGAAGGGTATGAGTCAGCTACAAAATGGCTGCCATGAGAAGTGGTGGTATATCATACAAAATGGCTGCTATAGGAAGGGGAGGAGTCAGCTCCAAAATGTTTGACTAGGGAAGGGGAGGAGTCAACTAAGGGGAGGAGTCAACTAAGTCAGCTAAAAATGGCTGCCATGATAAAAGGCGGAGTCAACTACAAAATGGCTGCCATACCAAGGGGAGGAGTCTGATACAAAATGCCTGCTATGAGAAGATGAGGAGTCAGCTACAAAATGGGTGCCATGAGAAGGGTAGGAGTCAGCTACAAAATGGGTGCCATGAGAAGGGTAGGAGCCAGCTACAAAATGGCTGCCATGAGAAGGGGAGGAGTCAGCTACAAAATGGCTGCAATAGGAAGGGAAGGCGTCAGCTACAAAATGGCTTGCTAGTGAAGGGGAGGAGTCAGCTACAAAATGGATGCCATGAGAAAGGGAGGAGTGAGTTAAAAATGGCTGCCATAAGAAGGGTAGGAGTCAGCTACAAAATGGTTGCCTAATGAATGGGAGGAGTCAGCTACAATGTGGCTGCTATGAGAAGGGGAGGAGTCAGCTACAAAATGGCTACCATACAAAGGGGAGGAGTCAGCTACAAAATGACTGCCAAAAAGGGGAGGAGTCAACTAAGTCAGCTACAAAATGGCTGCCATGGGTCATCTGCATTATGGCTGCTATGAGAAGAAGAGGAGTCAGCTACAAAATGGCTGCCATGAGAAGGGTAGGAGTCAGCTACAAAATGGCTGCCATGGGTCATCTGCAATATGGCTGCTCTGAGAAGAAGAGGATTCAGCTACAAAATGGCTGCCCTGAGAAAGGGAGGATGCAACTACAAAATGGCTGCAATACAAAGGGGAGGAGTCAGATACAAGATGACTGCCATGAGAAGGGGAGGAGTCAGCTACAATATGGCTGCCATACAAAGGGGAGGAGTCAGATACGAAATGGTTGTCTAATGAATGGGAGGAGTCAGCTGCAAAATGGATGCCATGAGAAAGGGAGGAGTCAGTTATAACATGGCTGACATGAGAAGGGGAGGGGTCAGATACAAAATGGCTGCCTAGGGAAGGGGAGGAGTCAGCTACAAAATGGCTGGCATAGGAGGGGGAGGAATCAGGTACAAAATGTCTGCCAATTGTAGGGTAGGAGTCAGCTACAAAATAGTTGCCATGTGTCAGCTACAGAATGTCTGCCATAGAAAGGGGAGGAGTCTGATATGCTGGCTGCTATGAGAAGAGGAGGAGTCAGCGAAAAATGGGTGCCATGAGAAGGGGAGCATTCAGCTACAAAATGGCTGCCATACAAAGGGGAGGAGTCAGCTACAACACGATTACCTAATGAAGGGGAGGAGTCAGCTACAAAATGACTGCCATGAGAAGGGGCGGAATCTCATACAAAATGGCTGCCATAGGAAGGGGAGGAATCAGGTACAAAATGTCTGCCAATTGAAGGGTAGGAGTCAGCTACAAAATAATTGCCATGTGTCAGCTACAAAATGTCTGCCATAGAAAGGGGAGGAGTCAGCTACAAAATGGGTGCCATGAAAAGGGGAGTAGTCAGCTACAAAATGGCTGCCATGAGAAGGGGAGAAGTCAGGTACAAAATGACTGCCAAAGAAAGGGGAGGAGTCAACTAAGTCAGCTACAAAATGGCGGCTATGAGTCATCTGCAATATGGCTGCTCTGAGAAGAAGAGGAGTCAGCTACAAAATGGCTGCCATGAGAAGGGTAGGAGTCAGCTACAAAATGGCTGCCATTAGAAGGGTAGGAGCCAGCTACAAAATGGCTGCCATGAGAAGGGGAGGGGTCAGCTACAAAATGGCTGCCATGAGAAGGGGTGGAGTCAGCTACAAAATGGCTGCCCAGGGAAGGGGAGGAGTCAGCTACAAAATGGCTGCTATAGGAAGGGGAGGAGTCAGCTACAAAATGGCTGCCATAAGAAGGGTAGGAGTCAGCTACAAAATGGCTGCTTTAGGAAGGGAAGGAGTCAGCTCCAAAATGGCTGCCTAGGGAAGGGGACGATTCAACTAAGTCATCTAAAAATAGCTGCCATAATAAAGAGAGGAGTCAACTACAAAATGGCTGCCATAGAAAGGGGAGGAGTCAGATACAGAATGCCTGCTATGAAAAGAGGAGGAGTCAGCTACAAAATGGCTGCCATGAGAAGGGGAGGAGTCAGCTACAAAATGGCTACCATAAAAAGAGGAGGAGTAAGCTACAAAATGGATGCCATGAGAAAGGGAGGAGTCAGTTACAACATGGCTGCCATGACAAAGGGGGGATTCAGCTACAAAATGGCTGCCTGGGGAAGGGGAGGAGTCAGCTTCAAAAAGGCTGCCCAGGGGAAGGGGAGGAGTCAGCTACAAAATGGCTACCATGAGAAGTGGTGGAGTCTCATAGAAAATGGCTGCCATAGGAACGGGAGGAATCAGGTACAAAATGTCTGCCAATTTTAGGGTAGGAGTCAGCTACAAAATAGTCGCCATGTGTCAGCTACAAAATGTCTGCCATAGAAAGGGAAGGCGTCAGCTACAAAATGGCTTGCTAGTGAAGGGGAGTAGTCAGCTACAAAATGGATGCCATGAGAAAGGGAGGAGTGAGTTAAAAAATGGCTGCCATAAGAAGGGTAGGAGTCAGCTACAAAATGGTTGCCTATTGAATGGGAGGAGTCAGCTACAATATGGCTGCTATGAGAAGGGGAGGAGTCAATGCAACGCCCACCCGGAAAAATATATAAAGCTAAACGAACCGTTCACTGGGCACTTATCCGTACGAAAATCCCTATTGATTTACCTGATTTTACAAGGAAATAAAATGTGAAAAAAATATTTCTACATCCCATGGCCTTTCCCAACCATTTAAATTTTTCTCTTACAGGTCTAACACTTCCGAAAAACCAATACAACGACCACCCGGAACAATATCTAAAGCTAAACGAACCGTTCACTGGGTACTTATCCGTTAGAAAATCCCTATTGATTTACCTGTTTTTACAAGGAAATAAAATGTGAAAAAATATTTCTACATCCCATGGCCTTTCCCAACCATTTAAATTTTTCTCTTACAGGTCTAATACTTCCGAAAAACCAATACAACGCCCACCCGGAACAATATATAAAGCTAAACGAACCATTCACTGGGTACTTACACGTACGAAAATCCCTATTGATTTACCTGATTTTACAAGGAAATAAAATGTGAAAAAATATTTCTACATCCCATGGCCCTTCCCAACCATTTAAATTTTTCTCTTACAGGTCTAATACTTCCGAAAAACCAATACAACGCCCACCCGGAACAATATATAAAGCTAAACGAACCGTTCACTGGGTACTTACACGTACGAAAATCCCTATTGTTTTACCTGTTTTTACAAGGAAATAAAATGTGAAAAAAATATTTCTACATCCCATGGCCTTTCCCAACCATTTAAATTTTTCTCTTACAGGTCTAACACTTCCGAAAAACCAATACAACGACCACCCGGAACAATATCTAAAGCTAAACGAACCGTTCACTGGGTACTTATCCGTAAGAAAATCCCTATTGATTTACCTGTTTTTACAAGGAAATAAAATGTGAAAAAATATTTCTACATCCCATGGCCTTTCCCAACCATTTAAATTTTTCTCTTACAGGTCTAATACTTCCGAAAAACCAATACAACGCCCACCCGGAACAATATATAAAGCTAAACGAACCATTCACAGGGTACTTACACGTACGAAAATCCCTATTGATTTACCTGATTTTACAAGGAAATAAAATGTGAAAAAATATTTCTACATCCCATGGCCTTTCCCAACCATTTAAATTTTTCTCTTACAGGTCTAATACTTCCGAAAAAACAATTCAACGCCCACCCGGAACAATATATAAAGCTAAACGAACCGTTCACTGGGTACTTACACGTACGAAAATCCCTATTGTTTACCTGTTTTTACAAGGAAATAAAATGTGAAAAAAATATTTCTACATCCCATGGCCTTTCCCAACCATTTAAATTTTTCTCTTACAGGTCTAACACTTCCGAAAAACCAATACAACGACCACCCGGAACAATATCTAAAGCTAAACGAACCGTTCACTGGGTACTTATCAGTAAGAAAATCCCTATTGATTTACCTGTTTTTACAAGGAAATAAAATATGAAAAAAATATTTCTACATCCCATGGCCTTTCCCAACCATTTAAATTTTTCTCTTACAGGCCTAACACTTCCGAAAAACCAACACAACGACCACTCGGAACAATATATAAAGCTAAACGAACCGTTCACTGGGTACTTACACGTACGAAAATCCCTATTGTTTTACCTGTTTTTACAAGGAAATAAAATGTGAAAAAAATATTTCTACATCCCATGGCCTTTCGCAACCATTTAAATTTTTCTCTTACAGGTCTAACACTTCTGAAAAACCAATACAACGACCACCCGGAACAAAATCTAAAGCTAAACGAACCGTTCACTGGGTACTTATCCGTAAGAAAATCCCTATTGATTTACCTGTTTTTACAAGGAAAGAAAATGTGAAAAAATATTTCTACATCCCATGGCCTTTCCCAATCATTTAATTTTTTCTCTTACAGGGCTAATACTTCCGAAAAACCAATACAACGCCCACCTGGAACAATATATAAAGCTAAACGAACCGTTCACTGGGTACTTACACGTACGAAAATCCCTATTGATTTACCTGTTTTTTCAAGGAAATAAAATGTGAAAAAATATTTCTACATCCCATGGCCTTTCCCAATCATTTAATTTTTTCTCTTACAGGTCTAACACTTCCGAAAAACCAATACAACACCCACCCGGAACAATATATAAAGCTAAACGAACCGTTCACTGGGCACTTATCCGTACGAAAATCCCTATTGATTCACCTGATTTTACAAGGAAATAAAATGTGAAAAAAATATTTCTACATCCCATGGCCTTTCCCAACCATTTAAATTTTTCTCTTACAGGCCTAACACTTCCGAAAAACCAATACAACGACCACCCGGAACAAAATCTAAAGCTAAACGAACCGTTCACTGGGTACTTATCCGTAAGAAAATCCCTATTGATTTACCTGTTTTTACAAGGAAATAAAATGTGAAAAAATATTTCTACATCCCATGGCCATTCCCAATCATTTAATTTTTTCTCTTACAGGGCTAATACTTCCGAAAAACCTATACAACGCCCACCTGGAACAATATATAAAGCTAAACGAACCATTCACTGGGTACTTACACGTACGAAAATCCCTATTGTTTTATCTGTTTTTACAAGGAAATAAGATGTGAAAAAAATATTTCTACATCCCATGGCCTTTCCAAACTATTTATATTTTTCTCTTACAGGTCTAACACTTCCGAAAAACCAATACAACACCCACCCGGAACAATATATAAAGCTAAACGAACCGTTCACTGGGCACTTATCCGTACGAAAATCCCTATTGATTTACCTGATTTTACAAGGAAATAAAATGTGAAAAAAAATATTTCTACATCCCATGGCCTTTCCCAACCATTTAAATTTTTCTCTTACAAGTCTAACACTTCTGAAAAACCAATACAACGACCACCCGGAACAATATCTAAAGCTAAACGAACCGTTCACTGGGTACTTATCCGTAAGAAAATCCCTATTGATTTACCTGTTTTTACAAGGAAATAAAATGTGAAAAAATATTTCTACATCCCATGGCCTTTCCCAACCATTTAAATTTTTCTCTTACAGGTCTAATACATCCGAAAAAGCAATACAACGCCCACCCGTAACAATATATAAAGCTAAACGAACCGTTCACTGGGTACTTACACGTACGAAAATCCCTATTGATTTACCTTATTTTACAAGGAAATAAAATGTGAAGAAAATATTTCTACATCCCATGGCCTTTCCCAACCATTTAAATTTTTCTCTTACAGGTCTAACACTTCCAAAAAACCAATACAACGCCCACCCGGAACAATATATAAAGCTAAACGAACCGTTCACTGGGCACTTATCCGTACCAAAATCCCTATTGATTTACCTGATTTTACAAGGAAATAAAATGTGAAAAAAATATTTCTACATCCCTTGGCCTTTCCCAACCATTTAAATTTTTCTCTTACAGGTCTAACACTTCCGAAAAACCAATACAACGCCCACCCGGAACAATATATAAAGCTAAACGAACCGTTCACTGGGCACTTATCCGTACGAAAATCCCTATTGATTTACCTGATTTTACAAGGAAATAAAATGTGAAAAAAATATTTCTACATCCCATGGCCTTTCCCAACCAATTAAATTTTTCTCTTACAGGGCTAACACTTCCGAAAAACCAATACAACGCCCACCCGGAACAATATATAAAGCTAAACGAACCGTTCACTGGGTACTTACACGTACGAAAATCCCTATTGTTTTACCTGTTTTTACAAGGAAATAAAATGTGAAAAAAATATTTCTACATCCCATGGCCTTTCCCAACCATTTAAATTTTTCTCTTACAGGTCTAACACTTCCGAAAAACCAATACAACGACCAGCCAGAACAATATCTAAAGCTAAATGAACCGTTCTCTGGGTACTTATCCGTAAGAAAATCCCTATTGTTTTACCTGTTTTTACAAGGAAATAAAATGTGAAAAAATATTTCTACATCCCATGGCCTTTCCCAACCATTTATATTTTTCTCTTACAGGTCTAACACTTCCGAAAAACCAATACAACACCCAACCGGAACAATATATAAAGCTAAACGAACCGTTCACTGGGCACTTATCCGTACGAAAATCCCTATTGATTTACCTGATTTTACAAGGAAATAAAATGTGAAAAAAATATTTCTACATCCCATGGCCTTTCCCAACCATTTAAATTTTTCTCTTACAGGCCTAACATTTCCGAAAAACCAATACAACGACCACCCGGAACAATATATAAAGCTAAACGAACCGTTCACTGGGTACTTACACGTACGAAAATCCCTATTGATTTACCTGTTTTTACAAGGAAATAAAATGAGAAAAAATATTTCTACATCCCATGGCCTTTCCCAATCATTTAATTTTTTCTCTTACAGGTCTAACACTTCCGACAAACCAATACAACACCCACCCGGAACAATATATAAAGCTAAACGAACCGTTCACTGGGCACTTATCCGTACGAAAATCCCTATTGATTTACCTGATTATACAAGGAAATAAAATGTGAAAAAAATATTTCTACATCCCATGGCCTTTCCCAACCATTTAAATTTTTCTCTTACAGGCCTAACACTTCCGAAAAACCAATACAACGACCACCCGGAACAATATATAAAGCTAAACGAACCGTTCACTGGGTACTTACACGTACGAAAATCCCTATTGTTTTACCTGTTTTTACAAGGAAATAAAATGTGAAAAAAATATTTCTACATCCAATGGCCTTTCGCAACCATTTAAATTTTTCTCTTACAGGTCTAACACTTCTGAAAAACCAATACAACGACCACCCGGAACAAAATCTAAAGCTAAACGAACCGTTCACTGGGTACTTATCCGTAAGAAAATCCCTATTGATTTACCTGTGTTTACAAGGAAATAAAATGTGAAAAAATATTTCTACATCCCATGGCCTTTCCCAATCATTTAAATTTTTCTCTTACAGGTCTAATACTTCCGAAAAACCAATACAACGCCCACCTGGAACAATATATAAAGCTAAACGAACCGTTCACTGGGTACTTACACGTACGAAAATCCCTATTATTTTATCTGTTTTTACAAGGAAATAAAATGTGAAAAAATATATTTCTACATCCCATGGCCTTTCCCAACCATTTAAATTTTTCTCTTACAAGTCTAACACTTCTGAAAAACCAATACAACGACCACCCGGAACAATATCTAAAGCTAAATGAACCGTTCACTGGGTACTTATCCGTAAGAAAATCCCTATTGATTTACCTGTTTTTACAAGGAAATAAAATGTGAAAAAATATTTCTACATCCCATGGCCTTTCCCAACCATTTAAATTTTTCTCTTACAGGTCTAATACATCCGAAAAAGCAATACAACGCCCACCCGGAACAATATATAAAGCTAAACGAACCGTTCACTGGGTACATACACGTACGAAAATCCCTATTGATTTACCTTATTTTACAAGGAAATGAAATGTGAAAAAAATATTTCTACATCCCATGGCCTTTCCCAACCATTTAAATTTTTCTCTTACAGGTCTAACACTTCCAAAAAACCAATACAACGCCCACCCGGAACAATATATAAAGCTAAACGAACCGTTCACTGGGCACTTATCCGTACGAAAATCCCTATTGATTTACCTGATTTTACAAGGAAATAAAATGTGAAAAAAATATTTCTACATCCCATGGCCTTTCCCAACCCTTTAAATTTTTCTCTTACAGGTCTAACACTTCTGAAAAACCAATACAACGCCCACCCGGAACAATATATAAAGCTAAACGAACCGTTCACTAGGCACTTATCCGTACGAAAATCCCTATTGTTTTACCTGTTTTTACAAGGAAATAAAATGTGAAAAAAATGTTTCTACATCCCATGGCCTTTCCCAACCATTTAAATTTTTCTCTTACAGGTCTAACACTTCCGAAAAACCAATACAACGCCCACCCGGAACAATATATAAAGCTAAACGAACCGTTCACTGGGCACTTATCCGTACGAAAATCCCTATTGATTTACCTGATTTTACAAGGAAATAAAATGTGAAAAAAATATTTCTACATCCCATGGCCTTTCCCAACCATTTAAATTTTTCTCTTACAGGTCTAACACTTCCGAAAAACCAATACAACGACCACCCGGAACAATATCTAAAGCTAAATGAACCGTTCACTGGGTACTTACACGTACGAAAATCCCTATTGATTTACCTTATTTTACAAGGAAATAAAATGTGAAAAAAATATTTCTACATCCCATGGCCTTTCCCAACCATTTAAATTTTTCTCTTACAGGGCTAACACTTCCGAAAAACCAATACAACGCCCACCCGGAACAATATATAAAGCTAAACGAACCGTTCACTGGGTACTTACACGTACGAAAATCCCTATTGTTTTACCTGTTTTTACAAGGAAATAAAATGTGAAAAAAATATTTCTACATCCCATGGCCTTTCCCAACCATTTAAATTTTTCTCTTACAGGTCTAACACTTCCGAAAAACCCATACAACGACCACCCGGAACAATATCTAAAGCTAAACGAACCGTTCACTGGGTACTTATCCGTAAGAAAATCCCTATTGATTTACCTGTTTTTACAAGGAAATAAAATGTGAAAAAATATTTCTACATCGCATGGCCTTTCCCAACCATTTATATTTTTCTCTTACAGGTCTAACACTTCTGAAAAACCAATACAACACCCACCCGGAACAATATATAAAGCTAAACGAACCGTTCACTGGGCACTTATCCGTACGAAAATCCCTATTGATTTACCTGATTTTACAAGGAAATAAAATGTGAAAAAAATATTTCTACATCCCATGGCCTTTCCCAACCATTTAAATTTTTCTCTTACAGGCCTAACACTTCCGAAAAACCCATACAACGACCACCCGGAACAATATATAAAGCTAAACGAACCGTTCACTGGGTACTTATCCGTAAGAAAATCCCTATTGATTTACCTGTTTTTACAAGGAAATAAAATGTGAAAAAATATTTCTACATCCGATGGCCTTTCCCAACCATTTAAATTTTTCTCTTACAGGTCTAATACTTCCGAAAAACCAATACAACGCCCACCTGGAACAATATATAAAGCTAAACGAACCGTTCACTGGGTACTTACACGTACGAAAATCCCTATTGTTTTATCTGTTTTTACAAGGAAATAAAATGTGATAAAAATATTTCTACATCCCATGGCCTTTCCCAACCATTTAAATTTTTCTCTTACAGGGCTAACACTTCCGAAAAACCAATACAACGCCCACCCGGAACAATATATAAAGCTAAACGAACCGTTCACTGGGTACATACACGTACGAAAATCCCTATTGATTTACCTTATTTTACAAGGAAATGAAATGTGAAAAAAATATTTCTACATCCCATGGCCTTTCCCAACCATTTAAATTTTTCTCTTACAGGTCTAACACTTCCAAAAAACCAATACAACGCCCACCCGGAACAATATATAAAGCTAAACGAACCGTTCACTGGGCACTTATCCGTACGAAAATCCCTATTGATTTACCTGATTTTACAAGGAAATAAAATGTGAAAAAAATATTTCTACATCCCATGGCCTTTCCCAACCCTTTAAATTTTTCTCTTACAGGTCTAACACTTCTGAAAAACCAATACAACGCCCACCCGGAACAATATATAAAGCTAAACGAACCGTTCACTAGGCACTTATCCGTACGAAAATCCCTATTGTTTTACCTGTTTTTACAAGGAAATAAAATGTGAAAAAAATGTTTCTACATCCCATGGCCTTTCCCAACCATTTAAATTTTTCTCTTACAGGTCTAACACTTCCGAAAAACCAATACAACGCCCACCCGGAACAATATATAAAGCTAAACGAACCGTTCACTGGGCACTTATCCGTACGAAAATCCCTATTGATTTACCTGATTTTACAAGGAAATAAAATGTGAAAAAAATATTTCTACATCCCATGGCCTTTCCCAACCATTTAAATTTTTCTCTTACAGGTCTAACACTTCCGAAAAACCAATACAACGACCACCCGGAACAATATCTAAAGCTAAATGAACCGTTCACTGGGTACTTACACGTACGAAAATCCCTATTGATTTACCTTATTTTACAAGGAAATAAAATGTGAAAAAAATATTTCTACATCCCATGGCCTTTCCCAACCATTTAAATTTTTCTCTTACAGGGCTAACACTTCCGAAAAACCAATACAACGCCCACCCGGAACAATATATAAAGCTAAACGAACCGTTCACTGGGTACTTACACGTACGAAAATCCCTATTGTTTTACCTGTTTTTACAAGGAAATAAAATGTGAAAAAAATATTTCTACATCCCATGGCCTTTCCCAACCATTTAAATTTTTCTCTTACAGGTCTAACACTTCCGAAAAACCCATACAACGACCACCCGGAACAATATCTAAAGCTAAACGAACCGTTCACTGGGTACTTATCCGTAAGAAAATCCCTATTGATTTACCTGTTTTTACAAGGAAATAAAATGTGAAAAAATATTTCTACATCGCATGGCCTTTCCCAACCATTTATATTTTTCTCTTACAGGTCTAACACTTCTGAAAAACCAATACAACACCCACCCGGAACAATATATAAAGCTAAACGAACCGTTCACTGGGCACTTATCCGTACGAAAATCCCTATTGATTTACCTGATTTTACAAGGAAATAAAATGTGAAAAAAATATTTCTACATCCCATGGCCTTTCCCAACCATTTAAATTTTTCTCTTACAGGCCTAACACTTCCGAAAAACCCATACAACGACCACCCGGAACAATATATAAAGCTAAACGAACCGTTCACTGGGTACTTACACGTACGAAAATCCCTATTGTTTTACCTGTTTTTACAAGGAAATAAAATGTGAAAAAAATATTTCTACATCCCATGTCCTTTCCCAACCATTTAAATTTTTCTCTTACAGGTCTAACACTTCCGAAAAACCAATACAACGACCACCCGGAACAAAATCTAAAGCTAAACGAACCGTTCACTGGGTACTTATCCGTAAGAAAATCCCTATTGATTTACCTGTTTTTACAAGGAAATAAAATGTGAAAAAATATTTCTACATCCGATGGCCTTTCCCAACCATTTAAATTTTTCTCTTACAGGTCTAATACTTCCGAAAAACCAATACAACGCCCACCTGGAACAATATATAAAGCTAAACGAACCGTTCACTGGGTACTTACACGTACGAAAATCCCTATTGTTTTATCTGTTTTTACAAGGAAATAAAATGTGATAAAAATATTTCTACATCCCATGGCCTTTCCCAACCATTTAAATTTTTCTCTTACAGGGCTAACACTTCCGAAAAACCAATACAACGCCCACCCGGAACAATATATAAAGCTTAACGAACCGTTAACTGGGTACTTATCCGTAAGAAAATCCCTATTGATTTACCTGTTTTTACAAGGAAATAAAATGTGAAAAAATATTTCTACATCCCATGGCCTTTCCCAACCATTTAAATTTTTCTCTTACAGGTCTAATACTTCTGAAAAACCAATACAACGCCCACCTGGAACAATATCTAAAGCTAAATGAACCGTTCACTGGGTACTTATCCGTAAGAAAATCCCTATTGATTTACCTGTTTTTACAAGGAAATAAAATGTGAAAAAATATTTCTACATCCCATGGCCTTTCCCAACCATTTAAATTTTTCTCTTACAGGTCTAATACATCCGAAAAAGCAATACAACAACCACCCGGAACAATATATAAAGCTAAACGAACCGTTCACTGGGTACTTACACGTACGAAAATCCCTATTGATTTACCTTATTTTACAAGGAAATAAAATGTGAAAAAAATATTTCTACATCCCATGGCCTTTCCCAACCATTTAAATTTTTCTCTTACAGGGCTAACACTTCCGAAAAACCAATACAACGCCCACCCGGAACAATATATAAAGCTAAACGAACCGTTCACTGGGTACTTACACGTACGAAAATCCCTATTGTTTTACCTGTTTTTACAAGGAAATAAAATGTGAAAAAAATATTTCTACATCCCATGGCCTTTCCCAACCATTTAAATTTTTCTCTTACAGGTCTAACACTTCCGAAAAACCCATACAACGACCACCTGGAACAATATCTAAAGCTAAACGAACCGTTCACTGGGTACTTATCCGTAAGAAAATCCCTATTGATTTACCTGTTTTTACAAGGAAATAAAATGTGAAAAAATATTTCTACATCCCATGGCCTTTCCCAACCATTTAAATTTTTCTCTTACAGGTCTAATACTTCTGAAAAACCAATACAACGCCCACCTGGAACAATATCTAAAGCTAAATGAACCGTTCACTGGGTACTTATCCGTAAGAAAATCCCTATTGATTTACCTGTTTTTACAAGGAAATAAAATGTGAAAAAATATTTCTACATCCCATGGCCTTTCCCAACCATTTAAATTTTTCTCTTACAGGTCTAATACATCCGAAAAAGCAATACAACAACCACCCGGAACAATATATAAAGCTAAACGAACCGTTCACTGGGTACTTACACGTACGAAAATCCCTATTGATTTACCTTATTTTACAAGGAAATAAAATGTGAAAAAAATATTTCTACATCCCATGGCCTTTCCCAACCATTTAAATTTTTCTCTTACAGGGCTAACACTTCCGAAAAACCAATACAACGCCCACCCGGAACAATATATAAAGCTAAACGAACCGTTCACTGGGTACTTACACGTACGAAAATCCCTATTGTTTTACCTGTTTTTACAAGGAAATAAAATGTGAAAAAAATATTTCTACATCCCATGGCCTTTCCCAACCATTTAAATTTTTCTCTTACAGGTCTAACACTTCCGAAAAACCCATACAACGACCACCTGGAACAATATCTAAAGCTAAACGAACCGTTCACTGGGTACTTATCCGTAAGAAAATCCCTATTGATTTACCTGTTTTTACAAGGAAATAAAATGTGAAAAAATATTTCTACATCCCATGGCCTTTCCCAACCATTTAAATTTTTCTCTTACAGGTCTAATACATCCGAAAAAGCAATACAACAACCACCCGGAACAATATATAAAGCTAAACGAACCGTTCACTGGGTACTTACACGTACGAAAATCCCTATTGATTTACCTTATTTTACAAGGAAATAAAATGTGAAAAAAATATTTCTACATCCCATGGCCTTTCCCAACCATTTAAATTTTTCTCTTACAGGGCTAACACTTCCGAAAAACCAATACAACGCCCACCCGGAACAATATATAAAGCTAAACGAACCGTTCACTGGGTACTTACACGTACGAAAATCCCTATTGTTTTACCTGTTTTTACAAGGAAATAAAATGTGAAAAAAATATTTCTACATCCCATGTCCTTTCCCAACCATTTAAATTTTTCTCTTACAGGTCTAACACTTCCGAAAAACCAATACAACGACCACCCGGAACAAAATCTAAAGCTAAACGAACCGTTCACTGGGTACTTATCCGTAAGAAAATCCCTATGGATTTACCTGTTTTTACAAGGAAATAAAATGTGAAAAAATATTTCTACATCCGATGGCCTTTCCCAACCATTTAAATTTTTCTCTTACAGGTCTAATACTTCCGAAAAACCAATACAACGCCCACCTGGAACAATATATAAAGCTAAACGAAGCGTTCACTGGGTACTTACACGTACGAAAATCCCTATTGTTTTATCTGTTTTTACAAGGAAATAAAATGTGAAAAAAATATTTCTACATCCCATGGCCTTTCCAAACCATTTATATTTTTCTCTTACAGGTCTAACACTTCCGAAAAACCAATACAACACCCACCCGGAACAATATATAAAGCTAAACGAACCGTTCACTGGGCACTTATCCGTACGAAAATCCCTATTGATTTACCTGATTTTACAAGGAAATAAAATGTGAAAAAAAATATTTCTACATCCCATGGCCTTTCCCAACCATTTAAATTTTTCTCTTACAAGTCTAACACTTCTGAAAAACCAATACAACGACCACCCGGAACAATATCTAAAGCTAAATGAACCGTTCACTGGGTACTTATCCGTAAGAAAATCCCTATTGATTTACCTGTTTTTACAAGGAAATAAAATGTGAAGAAATATTTCTACATCCGATGGCCTTTCCCAACCATTTAAATTTTTCTCTTACAGGTCTAATACTTCCGAAAAACCAATACAACGCCCACCTGGAACAATATATAAAGCTAAACGAACCGTTCACTGGGTACTTACACGTACGAAAATCCCTATTGTTTTATCTGTTTTTACAAGGAAATAAAATGTGAAAAAAATATTTCTACATCCCATGGCCTTTCCAAACCATTTATATTTTTCTCTTACAGGTCTAACACTTCCGAAAAACCAATACAACACCCACCCGGAACAATATATAAAGCTAAACGAACCGTTCACTGGGCACTTATCCGTACGAAAATCCCTATTGATTTACCTGATTTTACAAAGAAATAAAATGTGAAAAAAAATATTTCTACATCCCATGGCCTTTCCCAACCATTTAAATTTTTCTCTTACAAGTCTAACACTTCAGAAAAACCAATACAACGACCACCCGGAACAATATCTAAAGCTAAATGAACCGTTCACTGGGTACTTATCCGTAAGAAAATCCCTATTGATTTACCTGTTTTTACAAGGAAATAAAATGTGAAAAAATATTTCTACATCCCATGGCCTTTCCCAACCATTTAAATTTTTCTCTTACAGGTCTAATACATCCGAAAAAGCAATACAACGCCCACCCGGAACAATATATAAAGCTAAACGAACCGTTCACTGGGTACTTACACGTACGAAAATCCCTATTGATTTACCTTATTTTACAAGGAAATAAAATGTGAAAAAAATATTTCTACATCCCATGGCCTTTCCCAACCATTTAAATTTTTCTCTTACAGGTCTAACACTTCCAAAAAACCAATACAACGCCCACCCGGAACAATATATAAAGCTAAACGAACCGTTCACTGGGCACTTATCCGTACGAAAATCCCTATTGATTTACCTGATTTTACAAGGAAATAAAATGTGAAAAAAATATTTCTACATCCCATGGCCTTTCCCAACCCTTTAAATTTTTCTCTTACAGGTCTAACACTTCTGAAAAACCAATACAACGCCCACCCGGAACAATATATAAAGCTAAACGAACCGTTCACTAGGCACTTATCCGTACGAAAATCCCTATTGTTTTACCTGTTTTTAAAGGAAATAAAATGTGAAAAAAATGTTTCTACATACCATGGCCTTTCCCAACCATTTAAATTTTTCTCTTACAGGTCTAATACTTCCGAAAAACCAATACAACACCCACCCGGAACAATATATAAAGCTAAACGAACCGTTCACTTGGCACTTATCCGTACGAAAATCCCTATTGATTTACCTGATTTTACAAGGAAATAAAATGTGAAAAAAATATTTCTACATCCCATGGCCTTTCCCAACCATTTAAATTTTTCTCTTACAGGCCTAACACTTCCGAAAAACCCATACAACGACCACCCGGAACAATATATAAAGCTAAACGAACCGTTCACTGGGTACTTATCCGTAAGAAAATCCCTATTGATTTACCTGTTTTTACAAGGAAATAAAATGTGAAAAAATATTTCTACATCCGATGGCCTTTCCCAACCATTTAAATTTTTCTCTTACAGGTCTAATACATCCGAAAAAGCAATACAACAACCACCCGGAACAATATATAAAGCTAAACGAACCGTTCACTGGGTACTTACACGTACGAAAATCCCTATTGATTTACCTTATTTTACAAGGAAATAAAATGTGAAAAAAATATTTCTACATCCCATGGCCTTTCCCAACCATTTAAATTTTTCTCTTACAGGGCTAACACTTCCGAAAAACCAATACAACGCCCACCCGGAACAATATATAAAGCTAAACGAACCGTTCACTGGGCACTTATCCGTACGAAAATCCCTATTGATTTACCTGATTTTACAAGGAAATAAAATGTGAAAAAAAATATTTCTACATCCCATGGCCTTTCCCAACCATTTAAATTTTTCTCTTACAAGTCTAACACTTCTGAAAAACCAATACAACGACCACCCGGAACAATATCTAAAGCTAAATGAACCGTTCACTGGGTACTTATCCGTAAGAAAATCCCTATTGATTTACCTGTTTTTACAAGGAAATAAAATGTGAAAAAATATTTCTACATCCGATGGCCTTTCCCAACCATTTAAATTTTTCTCTTACAGGTCTAATACTTCCGAAAAACCAATACAACGCCCACCTGGAACAATATATAAAGCTAAACGAACCGTTCACTGGGTACTTACACGTACGAAAATCCCTATTGTTTTATCTGTTTTTACAAGGAAATAAAATGTGAAAAAAATATTTCTACATCCCATGGCCTTTCCAAACCATTTATATTTTTCTCTTACAGGTCTAACACTTCCGAAAAACCAATACAACACCCACCCGGAACAATATATAAAGCTAAACGAACCGTTCACTGGGCACTTATCCGTACGAAAATCCCTATTGATTTACCTGTTTTTACAAGGAAATAAAATGTGAAAAAATATTTCTACATCCCATGGCCTTTCCCAACCATTTAAATTTTTCTCTTACAGGGCTAATACATCCGAAAAAGCAATACAACGCCCACCCGGAACAATATATAAAGCTAAACGAACCGTTCACTGGGTACTTACACGTACGAAAATCCCTATTGATTTACCTTATTTTACAAGGAAATAAAATGTGAAAAAAATATTTCTACATCCCATGGCCTTTCCCAACCATTTAAATTTTTCTCTTACAGGTCTAACACTTCCAAAAAACCAATACAACGCCCACCCGGAACAATATATAAAGCTAAACGAACCGTTCACTGGGCACTTATCCGTACGAAAATCCCTATTGATTTACCTGATTTTACAAGGAAATAAAATGTGAAAAAAATATTTCTACATCCCATGGCCTTTCCCAACCCTTTAAATTTTTCTCTTACAGGTCTAACACTTCTGAAAAACCAATACAACGCCCACCCGGAACAATATATAAAGCTAAACGAACCGTTCACTAGGCACTTATCCGTACGAAAATCCCTATTGTTTTACCTGTTTTTAAAGGAAATAAAATGTGAAAAAAATGTTTCTACATACCATGGCCTTTCCCAACCATTTAAATTTTTCTCTTACAGGTCTAATACTTCCGAAAAACCAATACAACACCCACCCGGAACAATATATAAAGCTAAACGAACCGTTCACTTGGCACTTATCCGTACGAAAATCCCTATTGATTTACCTGATTTTACAAGGAAATAAAATGTGAAAAAAATATTTCTACATCCCATGGCCTTTCCCAACCATTTAAATTTTTCTCTTACAGGCCTAACACTTCCGAAAAACCCATACAACGACCACCCGGAACAATATATAAAGCTAAACGAACCGTTCACTGGGTACTTATCCGTAAGAAAATCCCTATTGATTTACCTGTTTTTACAAGGAAATAAAATGTGAAAAAATATTTCTACATCCGATGGCCTTTCCCAACCATTTAAATTTTTCTCTTACAGGTCTAATACATCCGAAAAAGCAATACAACAACCACCCGGAACAATATATAAAGCTAAACGAACCGTTCACTGGGTACTTACACGTACGAAAATCCCTATTGATTTACCTTATTTTACAAGGAAATAAAATGTGAAAAAAATATTTCTACATCCCATGGCCTTTCCCAACCATTTAAATTTTTCTCTTACAGGGCTAACACTTCCGAAAAACCAATACAACGCCCACCCGGAACAATATATAAAGCTAAACGAACCGTTCACTGGGCACTTATCCGTACGAAAATCCCTATTGATTTACCTGATTTTACAAGGAAATAAAATGTGAAAAAAAATATTTCTACATCCCATGGCCTTTCCCAACCATTTAAATTTTTCTCTTACAAGTCTAACACTTCTGAAAAACCAATACAACGACCACCCGGAACAATATCTAAAGCTAAATGAACCGTTCACTGGGTACTTATCCGTAAGAAAATCCCTATTGATTTACCTGTTTTTACAAGGAAATAAAATGTGAAAAAATATTTCTACATCCGATGGCCTTTCCCAACCATTTAAATTTTTCTCTTACAGGTCTAATACTTCCGAAAAACCAATACAACGCCCACCTGGAACAATATATAAAGCTAAACGAACCGTTCACTGGGTACTTACACGTACGAAAATCCCTATTGTTTTATCTGTTTTTACAAGGAAATAAAATGTGAAAAAAATATTTCTACATCCCATGGCCTTTCCAAACCATTTATATTTTTCTCTTACAGGTCTAACACTTCCGAAAAACCAATACAACACCCACCCGGAACAATATATAAAGCTAAACGAACCGTTCACTGGGCACTTATCCGTACGAAAATCCCTATTGATTTACCTGTTTTTACAAGGAAATAAAATGTGAAAAAATATTTCTACATCCCATGGCCTTTCCCAACCATTTAAATTTTTCTCTTACAGGGCTAATACATCCGAAAAAGCAATACAACGCCCACCCGGAACAATATATAAAGCTAAACGAACCGTTCACTGGGTACTTACACGTACGAAAATCCCTATTGATTTACCTTATTTTACAAGGAAATAAAATGTGAAAAAAATATTTCTACATCCCATGGCCTTTCCCAACCATTTAAATTTTGCTCTTACAGGTCTAACACTTCCAAAAAACCAATACAACGCCCACCCGGAACAATATATAAAGCTAAACGAACCGTTCACTGGGCACTTATCCGTACGAAAATCCCTATTGATTTACCTGATTTTACAAGGAAATAAAATGTGAAAAAAATATTTCTACATCCCATGGCCTTTCCCAACCCTTTAAATTTTTCTCTTACAGGTCTAACACTTCTGAAAAACCAATACAACGCCCACCCGGAACAATATATAAAGCTAAACGAACCGTTCACTAGGCACTTATCCGTACGAAAATCCCTATTGTTTTACCTGTTTTTAAAGGAAATAAAATGTGAAAAAAATGTTTCTACATACCATGGCCTTTCCCAACCATTTAAATTTTTCTCTTACAGGTCTAATACTTCCGAAAAACCAATACAACACCCACCCGGAACAATATATAAAGCTAAACGAACCGTTCACTGGGCACTTATCCGTACGAAAATCCCTATTGATTTACCTGATATTACAAGGAAATAAAATGTGAAAAAAATATTTCTACATCCCATGGCCTTTCCCAACCATTTAAATTTTTCTCTTACAGGCCTAACACTTCCGAAAAACCCATACAACGACCACCCGGAACAATATATAAAGCTAAACGAACTGTTCACTGGGTACTTATCCGTAAGAAAATCCCTATTGATTTACCTGTTTTTACAAGGAAATAAAATGTGAAAAAATATTTCTACATCCGATGGCCTTTCCCAACCATTTAAATTTTTCTCTTACAGGTCTAATACATCCGAAAAAGCAATACAACAACCACCCGGAACAATATATAAAGCTAAACGAACCGTTCACTGGGTACTTACACGTACGAAAATCCCTATTGATTTACCTTATTTTACAAGGAAATAAAATGTGAAAAAAATATTTCTACATCCCATGGCCTTTCCCAACCATTTAAATTTTTCTCTTACAGGGCTAACACTTCCGAAAAACCAATACAACGCCCACCCGGAACAATATATAAAGCTAAACGAACCGTTCACTGGGTACTTACACGTACGAAAATCCCTATTGTTTTACCTGTTTTTACAAGGAAATAAAATGTGAAAAAAATATTTCTACATCCCATGGCCTTTCCCAACCATTTAAATTTTTCTCTTACAAGTCTAACACTTCCGAAAAACCAATACAACGACCACCCGGAACAATATCTAAAGCTAAACGAACCGTTCACTGGGTACTTATCCGTAAGAAAATCCCTATTGATTTACCTGTTTTTACAAGGAAATAAAATGTGAAAAAATATTTCTACATCCCATGGCCTTTCCCAACCATTTATATTTTTCTCTTACAGGTCTAACACTTCCGAAAAACCAATACAACACCCACCCGGAACAATATATAAAGCTAAACGAACCGTTCACTGGGCACTTATCCGTACGAAAATCCCTATTGATTTACCTGATTTTACAAGGAAATAAAATGTGAAAAAAATATTTCTACATCCCATGGCCTTTCCCAACCATTTAAATTTTTCTCTTACAGGCCTAACACTTCCGAAAAACCAATACAACGACCACCCGGAACAATATCTAAAGCTAAACGAACCGTTCACTGGGTACTTATCCGTAAGAAAATCCCTATTGATTTACCTGTTTTTACAAGGAAATAAAATGTGAAAAAATATTTCTACATCCCATGGCCTTTCCCAACCATTTAAATTTTTCTCTTACAGGTCTAATACTTCCGAAAAACCAATACAACGCCCACCCGGAACAATATATAAAGCTAAACGAACCGTTCACTGGGTACTTACACGTACGAAAATCCCTATTGTTTTACCTGTTTTTACAAGGAAATAAAATGTGAAAAAAATATTTCTACATCCCATGGCCTTTCCCAACCATTTAAATTTTTCTCTTACAGGTCTAATACATCCGAAAAAGCAATACAACAACCACCCGGAACAATATATAAAGCTAAACGAACAGTTCACTGGGTACTTACACGTACGAAAATCCCTATTGATTTACCTTATTTTACAAGGAAATAAAATGTGAAAAAAATATTTCTACATCCCATGGCCTTTCCCAACCATTTAAATTTTTCTCTTACAGGGCTAACACTTCCGAAAAACCAATACAACGCCCACCCGGAACAATATATAAAGCTAAACGAACCGTTCACTGGGTACTTACACGTACGAAAATCCCTATTGTTTTACCTGTTTTTACAAGGAAATAAATGTGAAAAAAATATTTCTACATCCCATGGCCTTTCCCAACCATTTAAATTTTTCTCTTACAGGTCTAATACATCCGAAAAAGCAATACAACAACCACCCGGAACAATATATAAAGCTAAACGAACCGTTCACTGGGTACTTACACGTACGAAAATCCCTATTGATTTACCTTATTTTACAAGGAAATAAAATGTGAAAAAAATATTTCTACATCCCATGGCCTTTCCCAACCATTTAAATTTTTCTCTTACAGGGCTAACACTTCCGAAAAACCAATACAACGCCCACCCGGAACAATATATAAAGCTAAACGAACCGTTCACTGGGTACTTACACGTACGAAAATCCCTATTGTTTTACCTGTTTTTACAAGGAAATAAAATGAAAAAAATATTTCTACATCCCATGGCCTTTCCCAACCATTTAAATTTTTCTCTTACAGGTCTAACACTTCCGAAAAACCAATAGAACGACCACCCGGAACAATATCTAAAGCTAAATGAACCGTTCACTGGGTACTTATCCGTAAGAAAATCCCTATTGATTTACCTGTTTTTACAAGGAAATAAAATGTGAAAAAATATTTCTACATCCCATGGCCTTTCCCAACCATTTAAATTTTTCTCTTACAGGTCTAATACTTCCGAAAAACCAATACAACGCCCACCTGGAACAATATATAAAGCTAAACGAACCGTTCACTGGGTACTTACACGTACGAAAATCCCTATTGTTTTATCTGTTTTTACAAGGAAATAAAATGTGAAAAAAATATTTCTACATCCCATGGCCTTTCCAAACCATTTATATTTTTCTCTTACAGGTCTAACACTTCCGAAAAACCAATACAACACCCACCCGGATCAATATATAAAGCTAAACGAACCGTTCACTGGGCACTTATCCGTAAGAAAATCCCTATTGATTTACCTGTGTTTACAAGGAAATAAAATGTGAAAAAATATTTCTACATCCCATGGCCTTTCCCAACCATTTAAATTTTTCTCTTACAGGTCTAATACTTCCGAAAAACCAATACAACGCCCACCCGGAACAATATATAAAGCTAAACGAACCGTTCACTGGGTACTTACACGTACGAAAATCCCTATTGTTTTACCTGTTTCTACAAGGAAATAAAATGTGAAAAAAATATTTCTACATCCCATGGCCTTTCCAAACCATTTAAATTTTTCTCTTACAGGTCTAACACTTCCGAAAAACCAATACAACGCCCACCCGGAAGAATATATAAAGCTAAACAAACCGTTCACTGGGCACTTATCTGTACGAAAATCCCTATTGATTTATCTGATTTTAAAAGGAAATAAAATGTGAAAAAAATATTTCTACATCCCATGGCCTTTCCCAACCATTTAAATTTTTCTCTTACAGGTCTAATACTTCCGAAAAACCAATACAACGCCCACCCGGAACAATATATAAAGCTAAACGAACCGTTCACTGGGTACTTACACGTACGAAAATCCCTATTGTTTTACCTGTTTTTACAAGGAAATAAAATGTGAAAAAAATATTTCTACATCCCATGGCCTTTCCAAACCATTTAAATTTTTCTCTTACAGGTCTAACACTTCCGAAAAACCAATACAACGCCCACCCGGAACAATATATAAAGCTAAACGAACCGTTCACTGGGCACTTATCTGTACGAAAATCCCTATTGATTTATCTGATATTAAAAGGAAATAAAATGTGAAAAAAATATTTCTACATCCCATGGCCTTTCCCAACCATTTAAATTTTTCTCTTACAGGTCTAACAATTCCGAAAAACCAATACAACGACCACCCGGAACAATATATAAAGCTAAACGAACCGTTCACTGGGTACTTATCCGTAAGAAAATCCCTATTGATTTACCTGTTTTTACAAGGAAATAAAATGTGAAAAAATATTTCTACATCCCATGGCCTTTCCCAACCATTTATATTTTTCTCTTACAGGTCTAATACTTCCGAAAAACCAATACAACGCCCACCTGGAACAATATATAAAGCTAAACGAACCGTTCACTGGGTACCTACACGTACGAAAATCCCTATTGTTTTATCTGTTTTTACAAGGAAATAAAATGTGAAAAAAATATTTCTACATCCCATGGCCTTTCCAAACCATGTATATTTTTCTCTTACAGGTCTAACACTTCCGAAAAACCAATACAACACCCACCCGGAACAATATATAAAGCTAAACGAACCGTTCACTGGGCACTTATCCGTACGAAAATCCCTATTGATTTACCTGATTTTACAAGGAAATAAAATGTGAAAAAAATATTTCTACATCCCATGGCCTTTCCCAACCATTTAAATTTTTCTCTTACAGGCCTAACACTTCCGAAAAACCAATACAACGACCACCCGGAACAATATCTAAAGCTAAACGAACCGTTCACTGGGTATTTATCCGTAAGAAAATCCCTATTGATTTACCTGTTTTTACAAGGAAATAAAATGTGAAAAAATATTTCTACATCCCATGGCCTTTCCAAACCATGTATATTTTTCTCTTACAGGTCTAACACTTCCGAAAAACCAATACAACGACCAACCGGAACAATATCTAAAGCTAAACGAACCGTTCACTGGGTACTTATCCGTAAGAAAATCCCTATTGATTTACCTGTTTTTACAAGGAAATAAAATGTGAAAAAATATTTCTACATCCCATGGCCTTTCCCAACCATTTAAATTTTTCTCATACAGGTCTAATACTTCCGAAAAACCAATACAACGCCCACCTGGAACAATATATAAAGCTAAACGAACTGTTCACTGGGTACTTACACGTACGAAAATCCCTATTGTTTTATCTGTTTTTACAAGGAAATAAAATGTGAAAAAAATATTTCTACATCCCATGGCCTTTCCAAACCATGTATATTTTTCTCTTACAGGTCTAACACTTCCGAAAAACCAATACAACGCCCACCCGGAACAATATATAAAGCTAAACGAACCGTTCACTGGGCACTTATCCGTACGAAAATCCCTATTGATTTACCTGATTTTACAAGGAAATAAAATGTGAAAAAAATATTTCTACATCCCTTGGCCTTTCCCAACCATTTAAATTTTTCTCTTACAGGTCTAACACTTCCGAAAAACCAATACAACGTCCACCCGGAACAATATATAAAGCTAAACGAACCGTTCACTGGGCACTTATCCGTACGAAAATCCCTATTGATTTACCTGATTTTACAAGGAAATAAAATGTGAAAAAAATATTTCTACATCCCATGGCCTTTCCCAACCATTTAAATTTTTCTCTTACAGGTCTAACACTTCCGAAAAACCAATACAACGACCACCCGGAACAATATCTCAAGCTAAACGAACCGTTCACTGGGTACTTATCCGTAAGAAAATCCCTATTGATTTACCTGTTTTTACAAGGAAATAAAATGTGAAAAAATATTTCTACATCCCTTGGCTTTTCCCAACCATTTAAATTTTTCTCTTACAGGTCTAATACATCCGAAAAAGCAATACAACAACCACCCGGAACAATATATAAAGCTAAACGAACCGTTCACTGGGTACTAACACGTACGAAAATCCCTATTGATTTAACTTATTTTACAAGGAAATAAAATGTGAAAAAAATATTTCTACATACCATGGCCTTTCCCAACCATTTAAATTTTTCTCTTACAGGGCTAACACTTCCGAAAAACCAATACAACGCCCACCCGGAACAATATATAAAGCTAAACGAACGGTTCACTGGGTACTTACACGTACGAAAATCCCTATTGTTTTACCTGTTTTTACAAGGAAATAAAATGTGAAAAAAATATTTCTACATCCCATGGCCTTTCCCAACCATTTAAATTTTTCTCTTACAGGTCTAACACTTCCAAAAAACCAATACAACGACCACCAGGAACAATATCTAAAGCTAAACGAACCGTTCACTGGGTACTTATCCGTAAGAAAATCCCTATTGATTTACCTGTTTTTACAAGGAAATAAAATGTGAAAAAATATTTCTATATCCCATGGCCTTTCCCAACCATTTAAATTTTTCTCTTACAGGTCTAATACTTCCGAAAAACCAATACAACGCCCACCTGGAACAATATATAAAGCTAAACGAACCGTTCACTGGGTACTTACACGTACGAAAATCCCTATTGTTTTATCTGTTTTTACAAGGAAATAAAATGTGAAAAAAATATTTCTACATCCCATGGCCTTTCCAAACCATTTATATTTTTCTCTTACAGGTCTAACACTTCCGAAAAACCAATACAACGCCCACCCGGAACAATATATAAAGCTAAACGAACCGTTCACTGGGTACTTACACGTACGAAAATCCCTATTGTTCTACCTGTTTTTACAAGGAAATAAAATG
This sequence comes from Paroedura picta, assembly GCF_049243985.1. Classification (NCBI taxonomy): domain Eukaryota; kingdom Metazoa; phylum Chordata; class Lepidosauria; order Squamata; family Gekkonidae; genus Paroedura; species Paroedura picta. The sequence continues at coordinate 24,188,039 of NC_135372.1, forward strand.
TGAAAAAAATATTTCTACATCCCATGGCCTTTCCCAACCATTTAAATTTTTCTCTTACAGGTCTAACACTTCCAAAAAACCAATACAACGACCACCCGGAACAATATCTAAAGCTAAACGAACCGTTCACTGGGTACTTATCCGTTAGAAAATCCCTATTGATTTACCTGTTTTTACAAGGAAATAAAATGTGAAAAAATATTTCTACATCCCATGGCCTTTCCCAACCATTTAAATTTTTCTCTTACAGGTCTAATACTTCCGAAAAACCAATACAACGCCCACCCGGAACAATATATAAAGATAAACGAACTGTTCACAGGGTACTTACACGTACGAAAATCCCTATTGATTTACCTGATTTTACAAGGAAATAAAATGTGAAAAAAATATTTCTACATCCCTTGGCCTTTCCCAACCTTTTAAATTTTTCTCTTACAGGTCTAACACTTCCGAAAAACCAATACAACGCCCACCCGGAACAATATATAAAGCTAAACGAACCGTTCACTGGGCACTTATCCGTACGAAAATCCCTATTGATTTACCTGATTTTACAAGGAAATAAAATGTGAAAAAAATATTTCTACATCCCATGGCCTTTCCCAACCATTTAAATTTTTCTCTTACAGGTCTAACACTTCCGAAAAACCAATACAACGACCACCCGGAACAATATCTAAAGCTAAACGAACCGTTCACTGGGTACTTATCCGTAAGAAAATCCCTATTGATTTACCTGTTTTTACAAGGAAATAAAATGTGAAAAACTATTTCTACATCCCATGGCCTTTCCCAACCATTTAAATTTTTCTCTTACAGGTCTAATACATCCGAAAAAGCAATACAACGCCCACCCGGAACAATATATAAAGCTAAACGAACCGTTCACTGGGTACTTACACGTACGAAAATCCCTATTGATTTACCTTATTTTACAAGGAAATAAAATGTGAAAAAAATATTTCTACATCCCATGGCCTTTCCCAACCATTTACATTTTTCTCTTACAGGTCTAACACTTCCAAAAAACCAATACAACGCCCACCCGGAACAATATATAAAGCTAAACGAACCGTTCACTGGGTACTTATCCGTAAGAAAATCCCTATTGATTTACCTGTTTTTACAAGGAAATAAAATGTGAAAAAATATTTCTACATCCCATGGCCTTTCCCAACCATTTAAATTTTTCACTTACAGGGCTAACACTTCCGAAAAACCAATACAACGCCCACCCGGAACAATATATAAAGCTAAACGAACCGTTCACTGGGTACTTACACGTACGAAAATCCCTATTGTTTTACCTGTTTTTACAAGGAAATAAAATGTGAAAAAAATATTTCTACATCCCATGGCCTTTCCCAACCATTTAAATTTTTCTCTTACAGGTCTAACACTTCCGAAAAACCAATACAACGACCACCCGGAACAATATCTAAAGCTAAACGAACCGTTCACTGGGTACTTATCCGTAAGAAAATCCCTATTGATTTACCTGTTTTTACAAGGAAATAAAATGTGAAAAAATATTTCTACATCCCATGGCCTTTCCCAACCATTTAAATTTTTCTCTTACAGGTCTAATACTTCCGAAAAACCAATACAACACCCACCCGGAACAATATATAAAGCTAAACGAACCGTTCACTGGGCACTTATCCGTACGAAAATCCCTATTGATTTACCTGATTTTACAAGGAAATAAAATGTGAAAAAAATATTTCTACATCCCATGGCCTTTCCCAATCATTTAAATTTTTCTCTTACAGTTCTAATACATCCGAAAAAGCAATACAACGCCCACCCGGAACAATATATAAAGCTAAACGAACCGTTCACTGGGTACTTATCCGTTAGAAAATCCCTATTGATTTACCTGTTTTTACAAGGAAATAAAATGTGAAAAAATATTTCTACATCCCATGGCCTTTCCCAACCATTTAAATTTTTCTCTTACAGGTCTAATACTTCCGAAAAACCAATACAACGCCCACCCGGAACAATATATAAAGCTAAACGAACTGTTCACAGGGTACTTACACGTACGAAAATCCCTATTGATTTACCTGATTTTACAAGGAAATAAAATGTGAAAAAAATATTTCTACATCCCTTGGCCTTTCCCAACCATTTAAATTTTTCTCTTACAGGTCTAACACTTCCGAAAAACCAATACAACGCCCACCCGGAACAATATATAAAGCTAAACGAACCGTTCACTGGGCACTTATCCGTACGAAAATCCCTATTGATTTACCTGATTTTACAAGGAAATAAAATGTGAAAAAAATATTTCTACATCCCATGGCCTTTCCCAACCATTTAAATTTTTCTCTTACAGGTCTAACACTTCCGAAAAACCAATACAACGACCACCCGGAACAATATCTAAAGCTAAACGAACCGTTCACTGGGTACTTATCCGTAAGAAAATCCCTATTGATTTACCTGTTTTTACAAGGAAATAAAATGTGAAAAAATATTTCTACATCCCATGGCCTTTCCCAACCATTTAAATTTTACTCTTACAGGTCTAATACATCCGAAAAAGCAATACAACAACCACCCGGAACAATATATAAAGCTAAACGAACCGTTCACTGGGTACTTACACGTACGAAAATCCCTATTGATTTAACTTATTTTACAAGGAAATAAAATGTGAAAAAAATATTTCTACATCCCATGGCCTTTCCCAACCATTTAAATTTTTCTCTTACAGGGCTAACACTTCCGAAAAACCAATACAACGCCCACCCGGAACAATATATAAAGCTAAACGAACCGTTCACTGGGTACTTACACGTACGAAAATCCCTATTGTTTTACCTGTTTTTACAAGGAAATAAAATGTGAAAAAAATATTTCTACATCCCATGGCCTTTCCCAACCATTTAAAATTTTCTCTTACAGGCCTAACACTTCCGAAAAACCAATACAACGACCACCCGGAACAATATCTAAAGCTAAACGAACCGTTCACTGGGTACTTATCCGTAAGAAAATCCCTATTGATTTACCTGTTTTTACAAGGAAATAAAATGTGAAAAAATATTTCTACATCCCATGGCCTTTCCCAACGATTTAAATTTTTCTCTTACAGGTCTAATACTTCCGAAAAACCAATACAACACCCACCCGGAACAATATATAAAGCTAAACGAACCGTTCACTGGGCACTTATCCGTACGAAAATCCCTATTGATTTACCTGATTTTACAAGGAAATAAAATGTGAAAAAAATATTTCTACATCCCATGGCCTTTCCCAACCATTTAAATTTTTCTCTTACAGGTCTAACACTTCCGAAAAACCAATACAACGACCACCCGGAACAATATCTCAAGCTAAATGAACCGTTCACTGGGTACTTATCCGTAAGAAAATCCCTATTGATTTACCTGTTTTTACAAGGAAATAAAATGTGAAAAAATATTTCTACATCCCATGGCCTTTCCCAACCATTTAAATTTTTCTCTTACAGGTCTAATACATCCGAAAAAGCAATACAACGCCCACCCGGAACAATATATAAAGCTAAACGAACCGTTCACTGGGTACTTACACGTACGAAAATCCCTATTGATTTACCTTATTTTACAAGGAATTAAAATGTGAAAAAAATATTTCTACATCCCATGGCCTTTCCCAACCATTTACATTTTTCTCTTACAGGTCTAACACTTCCAAAAAACCAATACAACGCCCACCCGGAACAATATATAAAGCTAAACGAACCGTTCACTGGGCACTTATCCGTACGAAAATCCCTATTGATTTACCTGATTTTACAAGGAAATAAAATGTGAAAAAAATATTTCTACATCCCATGGCCTTTCCCAACCCTTTAAATTTTTCTCTTACAGGTCTAACACTTCCAAAAAACCAATAAAACGCCCACCCGGAACAATATCTAAAGCTAAACGAACCGTTCACTGGGCACTTATCCGTACGAAAATCCCTATTGATTTACCTGTTTTTACAAGGAAATAAAATGTGAAAAGAATATTTCTACATCCCATGGCTTTTCCCAACCATTTAAATTTTTCTCTTACAGGGCTAACACTTCCGAAAAACCAATACAACGCCCACCCGGAACAATATATAAAGCTAAACGAACCGTTCACTGGGTACTTACACGTACGAAAATCCCTATTGTTTTACCTGTTTTTACAAGGAAATAAAATGTGAAAAAAATATTTCTACATCCCATGGCCTTTCCCAACCATTTAAAATTTTCTCTTACAGGCCTAACACTTCCGAAAAACCAATACAACGACCACCCGGAACAATATCTAAAGCTAAACGAACCGTTCACTGGGTACTTATCCGTAAGAAAATCCCTATTGATTTACCTGTTTTTACAAGGAAATAAAATGTGAAAAAATATTTCTACATCCCATGGCCTTTCCCAACGATTTAAATTTTTCTCTTACAGGTCTAATACTTCCGAAAAACCAATACAACACCCACCCGGAACAATATATAAAGCTAAACGAACCGTTCACTGGGCACTTATCCGTACGAAAATCCCTATTGATTTACCTGATTTTACAAGGAAATAAAATGTGAAAAAAATATTTCTACATCCCATGGCCTTTCCCAACCATTTAAATTTTTCTCTTACAGGTCTAACACTTCCGAAAAACCAATACAACGACCACCCGGAACAATATCTCAAGCTAAATGAACCGTTCACTGGGTACTTATCCGTAAGAAAATCCCTATTGATTTACCTGTTTTTACAAGGAAATAAAATGTGAAAAAATATTTCTACATCCCATGGCCTTTCCCAACCATTTAAATTTTTCTCTTACAGGTCTAATACATCCGAAAAAGCAATACAACGCCCACCCGGAACAATATATAAAGCTAAACGAACCGTTCACTGGGTACTTACACGTACGAAAATCCCTATTGATTTACCTTATTTTACAAGGAATTAAAATGTGAAAAAAATATTTCTACATCCCATGGCCTTTCCCAACCATTTACATTTTTCTCTTACAGGTCTAACACTTCCAAAAAACCAATACAACGCCCACCCGGAACAATATATAAAGCTAAACGAACCGTTCACTGGGCACTTATCCGTACGAAAATCCCTATTGATTTACCTGATTTTACAAGGAAATAAAATGTGAAAAAAATATTTCTACATCCCATGGCCTTTCCCAACCCTTTAAATTTTTCTCTTACAGGTCTAACACTTCCAAAAAACCAATAAAACGCCCACCCGGAACAATATCTAAAGCTAAACGAACCGTTCACTGGGCACTTATCCGTACGAAAATCCCTATTGATTTACCTGTTTTTACAAGGAAATAAAATGTGAAAAGAATATTTCTACATCCCATGGCTTTTCCCAACCATTTAAATTTTTCTCTTACAGGTCTAACACTTCTGAAAAACCAATACAACGCCCACCCGGAACAATATATAAAGCTAAACGAACCGTTCACTGGGCACTTATCCATACAAAAATCCCTATTGTTTTACCTGTTTTTACAAGGAAATAAAATGTGAAAAAAATGTTTCTACATCCCATGGCCTTTCCCAACCATTTAAATTTTTCTCTCACAGGTCTAACAATTCCGAAAAACCAATACAACTCCCACCCGGAACAATATATAAAGCTAAACGAACCGTTCACTGGGCACTTATCCGTAAGAAAATCCCTATTGATTTACCTGTTTTTACAAGGAAATAAAATGTAAAAAAATTTTTCTACATCCCATGGCCTTTCCCAACCATTTAAATTTTTCTCTTACAGGTCTAATACTTCCGAAAAACCAATACAACGCCCACCCGGAACAATATATAAAGCTAAACGAACCGTTCACTGGGTACTTACACGTACGAAAATCCCTATTGATTTACCTGATTTTACAAGGAAATAAAATGTGAAAAAAATATTTCTACATCCCATGGCCTTTCCCAACCATTTAAATTTTTCTCTTACAGGTCTAACACTTCCGAAAAACCAATACAACGCCCACCCGGAACAATATATAAAGCTAAACGAACCGTTCACTGGGCACTTATCCGTACGAAAATCCCTATTGATTTACCTGTTTTTACAAGGAATTAAAATGTGAAAAAATATTTCTACATCCCATGGCCTTTCCCAACCATTTAAATTTTTCTCTTACAGGTCTAACACTTCTGAAAAACCAATACAACGCCCACCCGGAACAATATATAAAGCTAAACGAACCTTTCACTGGGCACTTATCCGTACGAAAATCCCTATTGTTTTACCTGTGTTTACAAGGAAATAAAATGTGAAAAAAATATTTCTACATCCCATGGCCTTTCCCAACCATTTAAATTTTTCTCTTACAGGTCTAACATTTCTGAAAAACCAATACAACACCCACCTGGAACAATATATAAAGCTAAACGAACCGTTCAATGGGCACTTATCCTTACGAAAATCCCTATTGATTTACCTTTATAAACAAGGAAATAAAATGTGAAAAAAATATTTCTACATCCCATGGCCTTTCCCAACCATTTAAATTTTTCTCTTACAGGTCTAACACTTCCGAAAAACCAATACAACGCCCACCCGGAACAATATATAAAGCTAAACGAACCGTTCACTGGGCACTTATCTGTACGAAAATCCCTATTGATTTACCTGTTTTTACAAGGAAATAAAATGTGAAAAAAAATATTTCTACATTCCATGGCCTTTCCCAACCATTTAAATTTTTGTCTTACATGTCTAACACTTCCGAAAAACCAATACAACGCCCACCCGGAACAATATATAAAGCTAAACGAACCGTTCACTGGGCACTTATCTGTACGAAAATCCCTATTGATTTACCTGTTTTTACAAGGAAATAAAATGTGAAAAAAATATTTCTACATCCCATGGCCATTCCCAACCATTTAAATTTTTCTCTTACAGGTCTAACACTTCTGAAAAACCAATACAACGCCCACCCGGAACAATATATAAAGCTAAACGAACCGTTCACTGGGCACTTATCCGTACGAAAATCCCTATTGTTTTACCTGTTTTTACAAGAAAATAAAATGTGAAAAAAAATATTTCTACATCCCATGGCCTTTCCCAACCATTTAAATTTTTCTCTTACAGGTCTAACACTTCCGAAAAACCAATACAACACCCACCTGGAACAATATATAAAGCTAAACGAACCGTTCAATGGGCACTTATCCTTACGAAAATCCCTATTGATTTATCTGTATTTAAAAGGAAATAAAATGTGAAAAAAATATTTCTACATCCCATGGCCTTTCCCAACCATTTAAATTTTTCTCTTACAGGTCTAACACTTCCGAAAAACCAGTACAACGCCCACCCGGAACAATATATAAAGCTAAAAGAACCGTTCACTGGGCACTTATCTGTACGAAAATCCCTATTGATTTACCTGTTTTTACAAGGAAATAAAATGTGAAAAAAATATTTCTACATCCCATGGCCTTTCCCAACCATTTAAAATTTTCTCTTACAGGTCTAACACTTCCGAAAAACCAATACAACGCCCACCCGAAACAATATATAAAGCTAAACGAACCGTTCACTGGGTACTTATCCGTACGAAAATCCCTATTGATTTACCTGTTTTTACAAGGAATTAAAATGTGAAAAAAATATTTCTACATCCCATGGCCTTTCCCAACCATTTAAATTTTTCTCTTACAGGTCTAACACTTCCGAAAAACCAATACAACGCCCACCCGGAACAATATATAAAGCTAAACGAACCGTTCACTGGGTAGTTATCCGTACGAAAATCCCTATTGATTTACCTGTTTTTACAAGGAAATAAAATGTGAAAAAAATATTTCTACATCCCATGGCCTTTCCCAACCATTTAAATTTTCTCTTACAGGTCTAACACTTCCGAAAAACCAATACAACACCCACCTGGAACAATATATAAAGCTAAACGAACAGTTCAATGGGCACTTATCCTTACGAAAATCCCTATTGATTTACCTGTATTTACAAGGAAATAAAATGTGAAAAAAATATTTCTACATCCCATGGCCTTTCCCAACCATTTAAATTTTTCTCTTACAGGTCTAACACTTCCGAAAAACCAATACAACGCCCACCCGGAACAATATATAAAGCTAAACGAACCGTTCACTGGGCACTTATCCGTAAGAAAATCCCTATTGATTTATCTGTTTTTACAAGGAAGTAAAATGTGAAAAAAATATTTCTACATCCCATGGCCGTTCCCAACCATTTAAATTTTTCTCTTACAGGTCTAACACTTCCGAAAAACCAATACAACGCCCACCCAGAACAATATATAACGCTAAATGAACCGTTCACTGGGTACTTATCCGTACGAAAATCCCTATTGATTTACCTGTTTTTAAAAGGAAGTAAAATGTGAAAAAAATATTTCTACATCCCATGGCCTTTCCCAACCATTTAAATTTTTCTCTTACAGGTCTAACACTTCTGAGAAACCAATACAATGCGCACCCGGAACAATATATAAAGCTAAACGAACCGTTCACTGGGTACTTATCCGTACGAAAATCCCTATTGATTTACCTGTTTTTACAAGGAATTAAAATGTGAAAAAAATATTTCTACATCCCATGACCTTTCCCAACCATTTAAATTTTTCCCTTACCGGTCTAACACTTCCGAAAAACCAATACAACGCCCACCCGGAACAATATATAAAGCTAAACGAACCGTTCACTGGGTAGTTATCCGTACGAAAATCCCTATTGATTTACCTGTTTTTACAAGGAAATAAAATGTGAAAAAAATATTTCTACATCCCATGGCCTTTCCCAACCATTTAAATTTTCTCTTACAGGTCTAACACTTCCGAAAAACCAATACAACACCCACCTAGAACAATATATAAAGCTAAACGAACCGTTCAATGGGCACTTATCCTTACGAAAATCCCTATTGATTTACCTGTATTTACAAGGAAATAAAATGTGAAAAAAATATTTCTACATCCCATGGCCTTTCCCAACCATTTAAATTTTTCTCTTACAGGTCTAACACTTCCGAAAAACCAATACAACGCCCACCCGGAACAATATATAAAGCTAAACGAACCGTTTACTGGGTACTTACACGTACGAAAATCCCTATTGATTTACCTGTTTTTACAAGGAAATAAAATGTGGAAAAAATATTTCTACATCCCATGGCCTTTCCCAACCATTTAAATTTTTCTCTTATAGGTCTAACACTTCCGAAAAACCAATACAACGCACACCCGGAACAATATATAAAGCTAAACCAACCGTTCACAGGGCACTTATCTGTACGAAAATCCCTATTGATTTACCTGTTTTTACAAGGAAATAAAATGTGAAAAAATTATTTCTACATCCCATGGCCATTCCCAACCATTTAAACTTTTCGCTTACAGGTCTAACACTTCGGAAAAACCAATACAACGCCTACCCGGAACAATATATAAATCTAAACGAACCGTTCACTGGGCACTTATCCGTGCGAAAATCCCTATTGATTTACCTGTTTTTACAAGGAAATAAAATGTGAAAAAAATATTTCTACATACCATGGCCTTTCCCAACCATTTAAATTTTTCTCTTACAGGTCTAACACTTCCGAAAAACAAATACAACACCCACCCGGAACAATATATAAAGCTAAACGAACCGTTAACTGGGTACTTATCTGTAAGAAAATCCTTATTGATTTATCTGTTTTTACAAGGAAGTAAAATGTGAAAAAAATATTTCTACATCCCATGGCCTTTCCCAACCATTTAAATTTTTCTCTTACAGGTCTAACACTTCCGAAAAACCAATACAACGCCCACCCAGAACAATAAATAACGCTAAATGAACCCTTCACTGGGTACTTATCCGTACGAAAATCCCTATTGATTTACCTGTTTTTAAAAGGAAGTAAAATGTGAAAAAAATATTTCTACATCCCATGGCCTTTCCCAACCATTTAAATTTTTCTCTTACAGGTCTAACACTTCCGAAAAACCAATACAACGCCCACCGGAACAATATATAAAGCTAAACGAACCGTTCACTGGGTACTTATCCGTACAAAAATCCCTATTGATTTACCTGTTTTTACAAGGAAATAAAATGTGAAAAAAATATTTCTACATCCCATGGCCTTTCCCAACCATTTAAATTTTTCTCTTACAGGTCTAACACTTCCGAAAAACCAATACAAAGCCCACCCGGAACAATATATGAAGCTAAACGAACCGTTCACTGGGCACTTATCCTTACGAAAATCCCTATTGATTTATCTGTATTTAAAAGGAAATAAAATGTGAAAAAAATATTTCTACATCCCATGGCCTTTCCCAACCATTTAAATTTTTCTCTTACAGGTCTAACACTTCCGAAAAACCAATACAACGCCCACCCGGAACAATATATAAAGCTAAACGAACCGTTCACTGGGCACTTATCTGTACGAAAATCCCTATTGATATACCTGTTTTTACAAGGAAATAAAATGTGAAAAAAATATTTCTACATCCCATGGCCTTTCCCAACCATTTAAAATTTTCTCTTACAGGTCTAACACTTCCGAAAAACCAATACAACGCCCACCCGAAACAATATATAAAGCTAAACGAACCGTTCACTGGGTACTTATCCGTACGAAAATCCCTATTGATTTACCTGTTTTTACAAGGAATTAAAATGTGAAAAAAATATTTCTACATCCCATGGCCTTTCCCAACCATTTAAATTTTTCTCTTACAGGTCTAACACTTCCGAAAAACCAATACAACGCCCACCCGGAACAATATATAAAGCTAAACGAACCGTTCACTGGGTAGTTATCCGTACGAAAATCCCTATTGATTTACCTGTTTTTACAAGGAAATAAAATGTGAAAAAAATATTTCTACATCCCATGGCCTTTCCCAACCATTTAAATTTTCTCTTACAGGTCTAACACTTCCGAAAAACCAATACAACACCCACCTGGAACAATATATAAAGCTAAACGAACAGTTCAATGGGCACTTATCCTTACGAAAATCCCTATTGATTTACCTGTATTTACAAGGAAATAAAATGTGAAAAAAATATTTCTACATCCCATGGCCTTTCCCAACCATTTAAATTTTTCTCTTACAGGTCTAACACTTCCGAAAAACCAATACAACGCCCACCCGGAACAATATATAAAGCTAAACGAACCGTTCACTGGGCACTTATCCGTAAGAAAATCCCTATTGATTTATCTGTTTTTACAAGGAAGTAAAATGTGAAAAAAATATTTCTACATCCCATGGCCGTTCCCAACCATTTAAATTTTTCTCTTACAGGTCTAACACTTCCGAAAAACCAATACAACGCCCACCCAGAACAATATATAACGCTAAATGAACCGTTCACTGGGTACTTATCCGTACGAAAATCCCTATTGATTTACCTGTTTTTAAAAGGAAGTAAAATGTGAAAAAAATATTTCTACATCCCATGGCCTTTCCCAACCATTTAAATTTTTCTCTTACAGGTCTAACACTTCTGAGAAACCAATACAATGCGCACCCGGAACAATATATAAAGCTAAACGAACCGTTCACTGGGTACTTATCCGTACGAAAATCCCTATTGATTTACCTGTTTTTACAAGGAATTAAAATGTGAAAAAAATATTTCTACATCCCATGACCTTTCCCAACCATTTAAATTTTTCTCTTACCGGTCTAACACTTCCGAAAAACCAATACAACGCCCACCCGGAACAATATATAAACCTAAACGAACCGTTCACTGGGTAGTTATCCGTACGAAAATCCCTATTGATTTACCTGTTTTTACAAGGAAATAAAATGTGAAAAAAATATTTCTACATCCCATGGCCTTTCCCAACCATTTAAATTTTCTCTTACAGGTCTAACACTTCCGAAAAACCAATACAACACCCACCTAGAACAATATATAAAGCTAAACGAACCGTTCAATGGGCACTTATCCTTACGAAAATCCCTATTGATTTACCTGTATTTACAAGGAAATAAAATGTGAAAAAAATATTTCTACATCCCATGGCCTTTCCCAACCATTTAAATTTTTCTCTTACAGGTCTAACACTTCCGAAAAACCAATACAACGCCCACCCGGAACAATATATAAAGCTAAACGAACCGTTTACTGGGTACTTACACGTACGAAAATCCCTATTGATTTACCTGTTTTTACAAGGAAATAAAATGTGGAAAAAATATTTCTACATCCCATGGCCTTTCCCAACCATTTAAATTTTTCTCTTATAGGTCTAACACTTCCGAAAAACCAATACAACGCACACCCGGAACAATATATAAAGCTAAACCAACCGTTCACAGGGCACTTATCTGTACGAAAATCCCTATTGATTTACCTGTTTTTACAAGGAAATAAAATGTGAAAAAATTATTTCTACATCCCATGGCCATTCCCAACCATTTAAACATTTCGCTTACGGGTCTAACACTTCGGAAAAACCAATACAACGCCTACCCGGAACAATATATAAAGCTAAACGAACCATTCACTGGGCACTTATCCGTGCGAAAATCCCTATTGATTTACCTGTTTTTACAAGGAAATAAAATGTGAAAAAAATATTTCTACATACCATGGCCTTTCCCAACCATTTAAATTTTTCTCTTACAGGTCTAACACTTCCGAAAAACAAATACAACACCCACCCGGAACAATATATAAAGCTAAACGAACCGTTAACTGGGTACTTATCCGTAAGAAAATCCTTATTGATTTATCTGTTTTTACAAGGAAGTAAAATGTGAAAAAAATATTTCTACATCCCATGGCCTTTCCCAACCATTTAAATTTTTCTCTTACAGGTCTAACACTTCCGAAAAACCAATACAACGCCCACCCAGAACAATATATAAAGCTAAACGAACCGTTCACTGGGTACTTATCCGTACAAAAATCCCTATTGATTTACCTGTTTTTACAAGGAAATAAAATGTGAAAAAAATATTTCTACATCCCATGGCCTTTCCCAACCATTTAAATTTTTCTCTTACAGGTCTAACACTTCCGAAAAACCAATACAAAGCCCACCCGGAACAATATATGAAGCTAAACGAACCGTTCACTGGGCACTTATCCGTACGAAAATCCCTATTGATTTACCTGTTTTTACAAGGAAATAAAATGTGAAAAAAATATTTCTACATCCAATGGCCTTTCCCAACCATTTAAATTTTTCTCTTACAGGTCTAACACTTCCGAGAAACCAATACAACGCCCACCCGGAACAATATATAAAGCTAAACGAACCGTTCACTTGGTACTTATCCGTACGAAAATCCCTATTGATTTACCTGTTTTTACAAGGAAATAAAATGTGAAAAAAATATTTCTACATCCCATGGCCTTTCCCAACCATTTAAATTTTTCTCTTACAGGTCTAACACTTCCGAAAAACCAATACAACGCCCACCCGGAACAATATATAAAGCTAAATGAACCGTTCACTGGGTACTTATCCGTACGAAAATCCCTATTGATTTACCTGTTTTTACAAGGAAATAAAATGTGAAAAAAATATTTCTACATCCCATGGCCTTTCCCAACCATTTAAATTTTTCTCTTACAGGTCTAACACTTCCGAAAAACCAATACAACGCCCACCCGGAACAATATATAAAGCTAAACGAACCGTTCACTGGGTACTTATCCGTACGAAAATCCCTATTGATTTACCTGTTTTTACAAGGAAATAAAATGTGAAAAAAATATTTCTACATCCCATGGCCTTTCCCAACCATTTAAATTTTTCTCTTACAGGTCTAACACTTCCGAAAAACCAATACAACGCCCACCCGGAACAATATATAAAGCTAAACGAACCGTTCACTGGGCACTTATCTGTACGAAAATCCCTATTGATTTACCTGTTTTTACAAGGAAATAAAATGTGAAAAAAATATTTCTACATCCCATGGCCTTTCCCAACCATTTAAATTTTTGTCTTACATGTCTAACACTTCCGAAAAACCAATACAATGCGCACCCGGAACAATATATAAAGCTAAACGAACCGTTCACTGGGTACTTATCCGTACGAAAATCCCTATTGATTTACCTGTTTTTACAAGGAATTAAAATGTGAAAAAAATATTTCTACATCCCATGGCCTTTCCCAACCATTTAAATTTTTCTCTTACAGGTCTAACACTTCCGAAAAACCAATACAACGCCCACGCGGAACAATATATAAAGCTAAACGAACCGTTCACTGGGTAGTTATCCGTACGAAAATCTCTATTGATTTACCTGTTTTTACAAGGAAATAAAATGTGAAAAAAATATTTCTACATCCCATGGCCTTTCCCAACCATTTAAATTTTCTCTTACAGGTCTAACACTTCCGAAAAACCAATACAACGCCCACCCGGAACAATATATAAAGCTAAACCAACCGTTCACTGGGCACTTATCCGTACGAAAATCCCTATTGATTTACCTGTTTTTACAAGGAAATAAAATGTGGAAAAAATATTTCTACATCCCATGGCCTTTCCCAACCATTTAAATTTTTCTCTTACAGGTCTAACACTTCCGAAAAACCAATACAACACCCACCCGGAACAATATATAAAGCTAAACGAACCGTTTACTGGGTACTTACGTGTACGAAAATCCCTATTGATTTAACTGTTTTTACAAGGAAATAAAATGTGGAAAAAATATTTCTACATCCCATGGCCTTTCCCAACCATTTAAATTTTTCTCTTACAGGTCTAACACTTCCGAAAAACCAATACAACGCACACCCGGAACAATATATAAAGCTAAACCAACCGTTCACTGGGCACTTATCTGTACGAAAATCCCTATTGATTTACCTGTTTTTACAAGGAAATAAAATGTGAAAAAAATATTTCTACATCCCATGGACATTCCCAACCATTTAAATTTTTCTCTTACAGGTCTAACACTTCCGAAAAACAAATACAACACCCACCCGGAACAATATATAAAGCTAAACGAACCGTTAACTGGGTACTTATCCGTAAGAAAATCCCTATTGATTTATCTGTTTTTACAAGGAAGTAAAATGTGAAAAAAATATTTCTACATCCCATGGCCTTTCCCAACCATTTAAATTTTTCTCTTACAGGTCTAACACTTCCGAAAAACCAATACAACGCCCACCCAGAACAATATATAACGCTAAACGAACCGTTCACTGGGTACTTATCCGTACGAAAATCCCTATTGATTTACCTGTTTTTAAAAGGAAGTAAAATGTGAAAAAAATATTTCTACATCCCATGGCCTTTCCCAACCATTTAAATTTTTCTCCTACAGGTCTAACACTTCCGAAAAACCAATACAACGCCCACCCGGAACAATATATAAAGCTAAACGAACCGTTCACTGGGTACTTATCCGTACGAAAATTCCTATTGATTTACCTGTTTTTACAAGGAAATAAAATGTGGAAAAAATATTTCTACATCCCATGGCCTTTCCCAACCATGTAAATTTTTCTCTTACACGTATAACACTTCTGAAAAACCAATACAAAGCCCACCCGGAACAATATATAAAGCTAAACGAACCGTTCACTGGGCACTTATCCGTACGAAAATCCCTATTGATTTACCTGTTTTTACAAGGAAATAAAATGTGAAAAAAATATTTCTATATCCAATGGCCTTTCCCAACCATTTAAATTTTTCTCTTACACGTCTAACACTTCCGAGAAACCAATACAACGCCCACCCGGAACAATATATAAAGCTAAACGAACCGTTCCCTGGGTACTTATCCGTACGAAAATCCCTATTGATTTACCTGTTTTTACAAGGAAATAAAATGTGAAAAAAATATTTCTACATCCCATGGCCTTTCCCAACCATTTAAATTTTCTCTTACAGGTCTAACACTTCCGAAAAACCAATACAACGCCCACCCGGAACAATATATAAAGCTAAACGAACCGTTCACTGGGTACTTATCCGTACGAAAATCCCTATTGATTTACCTGTTTTTACAAGGAAATAAAATGTGAAAAAAATATTTCTACATCCCATGGCCTTTCCCAACCATTTAAATTTTCTCTTACAGGTCTAACACTTCCGAAAAACCAATACAACGCCCACCCGGAACAATATATAAAGCTAAACCAACCGTTCACTGGGCACTTATCCGTACGAAAATCCCTATTGATTTACCTGTTTTTACAAGGAAATAAAATGTGAAAAAAATATTTCTACATCCCATGGCCTTTCCCAACCATTTAAATTTTTCTCTTACAGGTCTAACACTTCCGAAAAACCAATACAACGCCCACCCGGAACAATATATTAAGCTAAAAGAACCGTTTACTGGGTACTTACGTGTACGAAAATCCCTATTGATTTAACTGTTTTTACAAGGAAATAAAATGTGGAAAAAATATTTCTACATCCCATGGCCTTTCCCAACCATTTAAATTTTTCTCTTACAGGTCTAACACTTCCGAAAAACCAATACAACGCCCACCCGGAACAATATATAAAGCTAAACCAACCGTTCACTGGGCACTTATCTGTACGAAAATCGCTATTGATTTACCTGTTTTTACAAGGAAATAAAATGTGAAAAAAATATTTCTACATCCCATGGCCTTTCCCAACCATTTAAATTTTTCTCTTACAGGTCTAACACTTCCGAAAAACAAATACAACACCCACCCGGAACAATATATAAAGCTAAACGAACCGTTAACTGGGTACTTATCCGTAAGAAAATCCCTATTGATTTATCTGTTTTTACAAGGAAGTAAAATGTGAAAAAAATATTTCTACATCCCATGGCCTTTCCCAACCATTTAAATTTTTCTCTTACAGGTCTAACACTTCCGAAAAACCAATACAACGCCCACCCGGAACAATATATAAAGCTAAACGAACCGTTCACTGGGTACTTATCCGTACGAAAATCCCTATTGATTTACCTGTTTTTACAAGGAAATAAAATGTGAAAAAAATATTTCTACATCCCATGGCCTTTCCCAACCATTTAAATTTTCTCTTACACGTCTAACACTTCTGAAAAACCAATACAACGCCCACCCGGAACAATATATAAAGCTAAACGAACCGTTCACTGGGCACTTATCTGTACGAAAATCCCTATTGATTTACCTGTTTTTACAAGGAAATAAAATGTGAAAAAAATATTTCTACATCCCATGGCCTTTCCCAACCATTTAAATTTTTCTCTTACAGGTCTAACACTTCCGAAAAACCAATACAACGCCCACCCGGAACAATATATAAAGCTAAACGAACCGTTCACTGGGTAGTTACACGTACGAAAATCCCTATTGATTTAGCTGTTTTTACAAGGAAATAAAATGTGAAAAAAATATTTCTACATCCAATGGCCTTTCCCAACCATTTAAATTTTTCTCTTACAGGTCTAACACTTCCGAGAAACCAATACAATGCGCACCCGGAACAATATATAAAGCTAAACGAACCGTTCACTGGGCACTTATCCGTACGAAAATCCCTATTGATTTACCTGTTTTTACAGGGAAATAAAATGTGAAAAAAATATTTCTACATCCAATGGCCTTTCCCAACCATTTAAATTTTTCTCTTACAGGTCTAACACTTCCGAGAAACCAATACAATGCGCACCCGGAACAATATATAAAGCTAAACGAACCGTTCACTGGGCACTTATCCGTACGAAAATCCCTATTGATTTACCTGTTTTTACAGGGAAATAAAATGTGAAAAAAAATTTCTACATCCCATGGCCTTTCCCAACCATTTAAATTTTTCTCTTACAGGTCTAACACTTCGGAAAAACCAATACAACGCCCACCCGGAACAATATATAAAGCTAAACCAACCGTTCACTGGGCACTTATCCGTACGAAAATCCCTATTGATTTACCTGTTTTTACAAGGAAATAAAATGTGAAAAAAATATTTCTACATCCCATGGCCTTTCCCAACCATTTAAATTTTTCTCTTACAGGTCTAACACTTCCGAAAAACCAATACAACGCCCACCCGGAACAATATATTAAGCTAAAAGAACCGTTTACTGGGTACTTACGTGTACGAAAATCCCTATTGATTTAACTGTTTTTACAAGGAAATAAAATGTGGAAAAAATATTTCTACATCCCATGGCCTTTCCCAACCATTTAAATTTTTCTCTTACAGGTCTAACACTTCCGAAAAACCAATACAACGCCCACCCGGAACAATATATAAAGCTAAACCAACCGTTCACTGGGCACTTATCTGTACGAAAATCGCTATTGATTTACCTGTTTTTACAAGGAAATAAAATGTGAAAAAAATATTTCTACATCCCATGGCCTTTCCCAACCATTTAAATTTTTCTCTTACAGGTCTAACACTTCCGAAAAACAAATACAACACCCACCCGGAACAATATATAAAGCTAAACGAACCGTTAACTGGGTACTTATCCGTAAGAAAATCCCTATTGATTTATCTGTTTTTACAAGGAAGTAAAATGTGAAAAAAATATTTCTACATCCCATGGCCTTTCCCAACCATTTAAATTTTTCTCTTACAGGTCTAACACTTCCGAAAAACCAATACAACGCCCACCCAGAACAATATATAACGCTAAACGAACCGTTCACTGGGTACTTATCCGTACGAAAATCCCTATTGATTTACCTGTTTTTAAAAGGAAGTAAAATGTGAAAAAAATATTTCTACATCCCATGGCCTTTCCCAACCATTTAAATTTTTCTCCTACAGGTCTAACACTTCCGAAAAAACAATACAACGCCCACCCGGAACAATATATAAAGCTAAACGAACCGTTCACTGGGTACTTATCCGTACGAAAATTCCTATTGATTTACCTGTTTTTACAAGGAAATAAAATGTGGAAAAAATATTTCTACATCCCATGGCCTTTCCCAACCATGTAAATTTTTCTCTTACAGGTCTAACACTTCTGAAAAACCAATACAAAGCCCACCCGGAACAATATATAAAGCTAAACGAACCGTTCACTGGGCACTTATCCGTACGAAAATCCCTATTGATTTACCTGTTTTTACAAGGAAATAAAATGTGAAAAAAATATTTCTATATCCAATGGCCTTTCCCAACCATTTAAATTTTTCTCTTACAGGTCTAACACTTCTGAGAAACCAATACAACGCCCACCCGGAACAATATATAAAGCTAAACGAACCGTTCACTGGGTACTTATCCGTACGAAAATCCCTATTGATTTACCTGTTTTTACAAGGAAATAAAATGTGAAAAAAATATTTCTACATCCCATGGCCTTTCCCAACCATTTAAATTTTTCTCTTACAGGTCTAACACTTCCGAAAAACCAATACAACGCCCACCCGGAACAATATATAAAGCTAAACGAACCGTTCACTGGGTACTTATCCGTACGAAAATCCCTATTGATTTACCTGTTTTTACAAGGAAATAAAATGTGAAAAAAATATTTCTACATCCCATGGCCTTTCCCAACCATTTAAATTTTTCTCTTACAGGTCTAACACTTCCGAAAAACCAATACAACGCCCACCCGGAACAATATATAAAGCTAAACGAACCATTCACTGGGCACTTATCTGTACGAAAATCCCTATTGATTTACCTGTTTTTACAAGGAAATAAAATGTGAAAAAAATATTTCTACATCCCATGGCCTTTCCCAACCATTTAAATTTTTGTCTTACATGTCTAACACTTCCGAAAAACCAATACAACGCCCACCCGGAACAATATATAAAGCTAAACGAACCGTTCACTGGGCACTTATCTGTACGAAAATCCCTATTGATTTACCTGTTTTTACAAGGAAATAAAATGTGAAAAAAATATTTCTACATCCCATGGCCATTCCCAACCATTTAAAATTTTCTCTTACACGTCTAACACTTCCGAGAAACCAATACAACGCCCACCCGGAACAATATATAAAGCTAAACGAACCGTTCACTGGGTACTTATCCGTACGAAAATCCCTATTGATTTACCTGTTTTTACAAGGAAATAAAATGTGAAAAAAATATTTCTACATCCCATGGCCTTTCCCAACCATTTAAATTTTTCTCTTACAGGTCTAACACTTCCGAAAAACCAATACAACGCCCACCCGGAACAATATATAAAGCTAAACGAACCGTTCACTGGGTACTTATCCGTACGAAAATCCCTATTGATTTACCTGTTTTTACAAGGAAATAAAATGTGAAAAAAATATTTCTACATCCCATGGCCTTTCCCAACCATTTAAATTTTTCTCTTATAGGTCTAACACTTCCGAAAATCCAATACAACGCCCACCCGGAACAATATATAAAGCTAAACGAACCGTTCACTGGGCACTTATCTGTACGAAAATCCCTATTGATTTACCTGTTTTTACAAGAAAATAAAATGTGAAAAAAATATTTCTACATCCCATGGCCTTTCCCAACCATTTAAATTTTTGTCTTACATGTCTAACACTTCCGAAAAACCAATACAACGCCCACCCGGAACAATATATAAAGCTAAACGAACCGTTCACTGGGCACTTATCTGTACGAAAATCCCTATTGATTTACCTGTTTTTACAAGGAAATAAAATGTGAAAAAAATATTTCTACATCCCATGGCCATTCCCAACCATTTAAATTTTTCTCTTACAGGTCTAACACTTCCGAAAAACCAATACAACGCCCACCCGGAACAATATATAAAGCTAAACGAACCGTTCACTGGGTACTTATCCGTACGAAAATCCCTATTGATTTACCTGTTTTTACAAGGAAATAAAATGTGAAAAAAATATTTCTACATCCCATGGCCTTTCCCAACCATTTAAATTTTCTCTTACACGTCTAACACTTCTGAAAAACCAATACAACGCCCACCCGGAACAATATATAAAGCTAAACGAACCGTTCACTGGGCACTTATCTGTACGAAAATCCCTATTGATTTACCTGTTTTTACAAGGAAATAAAATGTGAAAAAAATATTTCTACATCCCATGGTCATTCCCAACCATTTAAATTTTTCTCTTACAGGTCTAACACTTCCAAAAAAACAATACAACGCCCACCCGGAACAATATATAAAGCTAAACGAACCGTTCACTGGGCACTTATCCGTACGAAAATCCCTATTGATTTACCTGTTTTTACAAGGAAATAAAATGTGAAAAAAATATTTCTACATCCAATGGCCTTTCCCAACCATTTAAATTTTTCTCTTACAGGTCTAACACTTCTGAGAAACCAATACAAAGCGCACCCGGAACAATATATAAAGCTAAACGAACCGTTCACTGGGTACTTATCCGTACGAAAATCCCTATTGATTTACCTGTTTTTACAAGGAATTAAAATGTGAAAAAAATATTTCTACATCACATCGCATTTCCCAACCATTTAAATTTTTCTCTTACAGGTCTAACACTTCCGAAAAACTAATACAACGCCACCCGGAAGAATATATAAAGCTAAACGAACCGTTCACTGGGTACTTATCCGTACGAAAATCCCTATTGATTTACCTGTTTTTACAAGGAAATAAAATGTGAAAAAAATATTTCTACATCCCATGGCCTTTCCCAACCATTTAAATTTTCTCTTACAGGTCTAACACTTCCGAAAAACCAATACAACGCCCACCCGGAACAATATATAAAGCTAAACGAACCGTTCACTGGGCACTTATCTGTACGAAAATCCCTATTGATTTACCTGTTTTTACAAGGAAATAAAATGTGAAAAAAATATTTCTACATCCCATGGCCTTTCCCAACCATTTAAATTTTTCTCTAACAGGTCTAACACTTCCGAAAAACCAATACAACGCCCACCCGGATCAATATATAAAGCTAAACGAACCGTTCACTGGGCACTTATCCGTACGAAAATCCCTATTGATTTACCTGTTTTTACAAGGAAATAAAATGTGAAAAAAATATTTCTACATCCAATGGCCTTTCCCAACCATTTAAATTTTTCTCTTACAGGTCTAACACTTCTGAGAAACCAATACAATGCGCACCCGGAACAATATATAAAGCTAAACGAACCGTTCACTGGGTACTTATCCGTACGAAAATCCCTATTGATTTACCTGTTTTTACAAGGAATTAAAATGTGAAAAAAATATTTCTACATCCCATGGCCTTTCCCAACCATTTAAATTTTTCTCTTACAGGTCTAACACCTCCGAAAAACCAATACAACGCCCACCCGGAACAATATATAAAGCTAAACGAACCGTTCACTGGGTACTTATCCGTACGAAAATCCCTATTGATTTACCTGTTTTTACAAGGAAATAAAATGTGAAAAAAATATTTCTACATCCCATGGCCTTTCCCAACCATTTAAATTTTCTCTTACAGGTCTAACACTTCCGAAAAACCAATACAACGCCCACCCGGAACAATATATAAAGCTAAACGAACCGTTCACTGGGCACTTATCTGTACGAAAATCCCTATTGATTTACCTGTTTTTACAAGGAAATAAAATGTGAAAAAAATATTTCTACATCCCATGGCCTTTCCCAACCATTTAAATTTTTCTCTAACAGGTCTAACACTTCCGAAAAACCAATACAACGCCCACCCGGATCAATATATAAAGCTAAACGAACCGTTCACTGGGCACTTATCCGTACGAAAATCCCTATTGATTTACCTGTTTTTACAAGGAAATAAAATGTGAAAAAAATATTTCTACATACCATGGCCTTTCCCAACCATTTAAATTTTTCTCTTACAGGTCTAACACTTCCGAAAAACAAATACAACACCCACCCGGAACAATATATAAAGCTAAACGAACCGTTCACTTGGAACGTATCCGTAAGAAAATCCCTATTGATTTATCTGTTTTTACAAGGAAGTAAAATGTGAAAAAAATATTTCTACATCCCATGGCCTTTCCCAACCATTTAAATTTTTCTCTTACAGGTCTAACACTTCCGAAAAACCAATACAACGCCCACCCGGAACAATATATAAAGCTAAACAAACTGTTCACTGGGTACTTATCCGTACGAAAATCCCTATTGATTTACCTGTTTTTACAAGGAAATAAAATGTGGAAAAAATATTTCTACATCCCATGGCCTTTCCCAACCGTTTAAATTTTTCTCTTACAGGTCTAACACTTCCGAAAAACCAATACAACGCCCACCCGGAACAATGTATAAAGCTAAACGAACCGTTCACTGGGCACTTATCCGTACGAAAATCCCTATTGATTTACCTGTTTTTACAAGGAAATAAAATGTGAAAAAAATATTTCTACATCCCATGGCCTTTCCCAACCATTTAAATTTTTCTCTTACAGGTCTAACACTTCCGAGAAACCAATACAACGCCCACCCGGAACAATATAGAAAGCTAAACGAACCGTTCACTGGGTACTTATCCGTACGAAAATCCCTATTGATTTACCTGTTTTTACAAGGAAATAAAATGTGAAAAAAATATTTCTACATCCCATGGCCTTTCCCAACCATTTAAATTTTTCTCTTACAGGTCTAACACTTCCGAAAAACCAATACAACGCCCACCCGGAACAATATATAAAGCTAAACGAACCATTCACTGGGTAGTTACACGTACGAAAATCCCTATTGATTTACCTGTTTTTACAAGGAAATAAAATGTGAAAAATATATTTCTACATCCCATGGCCTTTCCCAACCATTTAAATTTTTCTCTTACAGGTCTAACACTTCCGAAAAACCAATACAACGCCCACCCGGAACAATATATAAAGCTAAACGAACCGTTCACTGGGCACTTATCCGTACGAAAATCCCTATTGATTTACCTGTTTTTACAAGGAAATAAAATGTAAAAAAAATATTTCTACATCCCATGGCCTTTCCCAACCATTTAAATTTTTCTCTTACAGGTCTAACACTTCCGAGAAACCAATACAACGCCAACCACGGAACAATATATAAAGCTAAACGAACCGTTCACTGGGTACTTATCCGTACGAAAATCCCTATTGATTTACCTGTTTTTACAAGGAAATAAAATGTGAAAAAAATATTTCTACATCCCATGGCCTTTCCCAACCATTTAAATTTTTCTCTTACAGGTCTAACACTTCCGAAAAACCAATACAATGCCCACCCGGAACAATATATAAAGCTAAACGAACCGTTCACTGGGTACTTATCCGTACGAAAATACCTATTGATTTACCTGTTTTTACAAGGAAATAAAATGTGAAAAAAATATTTCTACATCCCATGGCCTTTCACAACCATTTAAATTTTTCTCTTACAGGTCTAACACTTCCGAGAAACCAATACAACGCCCACCCGGAACAATATATAAAGCTAAACGAACCGTTCACTGGGTACTTATACGTACGAAAATCCTTATTGATTTACCTGTTTTTACAGGGAAATAAAATGTGAAAAAAATATTTCTACATCCCATGGCCTTTCCCAACCATTTAAATTTTTCTCTTACAGGTCTAACACTTCTGAAAAACCAATACAACGCCCACCCGGAACAATATATAAAGCTAAACGAACCGTTCAATGGGCACTTATCCTTACGAAAATCCATATTGATGTACCTGTTTTTACAAGGAAATAAAATGTGAAAAAAATATTTCTACATCCCATGGCCTTTCCCAACCATTTAAATTTTTCTCTTACAGGTCTAACACTTCTGAGAAACCAATACAACGCCCACCTTGAACAATATATAAAGCTAAACGAACCGTTCACTGGGTACTTATCCGTACGAAAATCCCTATTGATTTACCTGATTTTACAAGGAAATAAAATGTGAAAAAAATATTTCTACATCCCATGGCCTTTCCCAACCATTTAAATTTTTCTCTTACAGGTCTAACACTTCCGAAAAACCAATACAACGCCCACCCGGAACAATATATAAAGCTAAACGAACCGTTCACTGGGTACTTATCCGTACGAAAATCCCTATTGATTTACCTGTTTTTACAAGGAAATAAAATGTGAAAAAAATATTTCTACATCCCATGGCCTTTCCCAACCATTTAAATTTTTCTCTTACAGGTCTAACACTTCTGAAAAACCAATACAACGCCCACCCGGAACAATATATAAAGTTAAACGAACCGTTCACTGGGCACTTATCTGTACGAAAATCCCTATTGATTTACATGTTTTTACAAGGAAATGAAATGTGAAAAAAATATTTCTACATCCCATGGCCATTCCCAACCATTTAAATTTTTCTCTTACAGGTCTAACACTTCCGAAAAACCAATACAACGCCCACCCGGAACAATATATAAAGCTAAACGAACCGTTCACTGGGCACTTATCCGTACGAAAATCCCTATTGATTTACCTGTATTTACAAGGAAATAAAATGTGAAAAAAATATTTCTACATCCCATGGCCTTTCCCAACCATTTACATTTTTGTCTTACATGTCTAACACTTCCGAAAAACCAATACAACGCCCACCTGGAAATATATATAAAGCTAAACGAACCGTTCACTGGGTACTTATGCGTACGAAAATCCCTATTGATTTACCTGTTTTTACAAGGAAATAAAATATGAAAAAAATATTTCTACATCCCATAGCCTTTCCCAACCATTTAAATTTTTCTCTTACAGGTCTAACACTTCTGAAAAACCAATACAACGCCCACCCGGAACAATATATAAAGCTAAACGAACCGTTCACTGGGCACTTATCCGTACGAAAATCCCTATTGTTTTACCTGTTTTTACAAGGAAATAAAATGTGAAAAAAATATTTCTACATCCCATGGCCTTTCCCAACCATTTAAATTTTTCTCTTACAGGTCTAACACTTCCGAAAAACCAATACAACGCCCACCCGGAACAATATATAAAGCTAAACGAACCCTTTACTGGGTACTTACATGTACGAAAATCCCTATTGATTTACCTGTTTTTACAAGGAAATAAAATGTGGAAAAAATATTTCTACATCCCATGGCCTTTCCCAACCATTTAAATTTTTCTCTTACAGGTCTAACACTTCCGAAAAACCAATACAACGCCCACCCGGAACAATATATAAAGCTAAACGAACCGTTCACTGGATACTTATCCGTACGAAAATCCCTATTGATTTACCTGTATTTACAAGGAAATAAAATGTGAAAAAAATATTTCTACATCCCATGGCCTTTCCCAACCATTTAAATTTTTGTCTTACAGGTCTAACACTTCCGAAAAACCAATACAACGCCCACCCGGAACAATATATAAAGCTAAACGAACCGTTCACTGGGCACTTATCTGTACGAAAATCCCTATTGATTTACATGTTTTTACAAGGAAATAAAATGTGAAAAAAATATTTCTACATCCCATGGCCATTCCCAACCATTTAAATTTTTCTCTTACAGGTCTAACACTTCCGAAAAACCAATACAACGACCACCCGGAACAATATATAAAGTTAAACGAACCGTTCACTGGGTACTTATACGTACGAAAATCCCTATTGATTTACCTGTTTTTACAAGGAAATAAAATGTGAAAAAATATTTCTACATCCCATGGCCTTTCCCAACCATTTAAATTTTTCTCTTACAGGTCTAACACTTCCGAAAAACCAATACAACGACCACCCGGAACAATATATAAAGTTAAACGAACCGTTCACTGGGTACTTATACGTACGAAAATCCCTATTGATTTACCTGTTTTTACAAGGAAATAAAATGTGAAAAAATATTTCTACATCCCATGGCCTTTCCCAACCATTTAAATTTTTGTCTTACATGTCTAACACTTCCGAAAAACCAATACAACGCCCACCCGGAAATATATATAAAGCTAAACGAACCGTTCACTGGGTACTTATGCGTACGAAAATCCCTATTGATTTACCTGTTTTTACAAGGAAATAAAATGTGAAAAAAATATTTCTACATCCCATGGCCTTTCCCAACCATTTAAATTTTTCTCTTACAGGTCTAACACTTCCGAAAAACCAATACAACGCCCACCCGGAACAATATATAAAGCTAAACGAACCGTTCACTGGGCACTTATCCGTACGAAAATCCCTATTGATTTACCTGTTTTTACAAGGAAATAAAATGTGAAAAAAATATTTCTACATCCAATGGCCTTTCCCAACCATTTAAATTTTTCTCTTACAGGTCTAACACTTCCGAGAAACCAATACAACGCCCACCCGGAACAATATATAAAGCTAAACGAACCGTTCACTGGGTACTTATCCGTACGAAAATCCCTATTGATTTACCTGTTTTTACAAGGAAATAAAATGTGAAAAAAATATTTCTACATCCCATGGCCTTTCCCAACCATTTAAATTTTTCTCTTACAGGTCTAACACTTCTGAAAAACCAATACAACGCCCACCCGGAACAATATATAAAGCTAAACGAACCGTTCACTGGGCACTTATCCGTACGAAAATCCCTATTGATTTACCTGTTTTTACAAGGAAATAAAATGTGAAAAAAATATTTCTACATCCCATGGCCTTTCTCAACCATTTAAATTTTTGTCTTACATGTCTAACACTTCTGAAAAACCAATACAACGCCCTCCCGGAACAATATATAAAGCTAAACGAACCGTTCACTGGGTACTTATGCGTACGAAATCCCTATTGATTTACCTGTTTTTACAAGGAAATAAAATATGTAAAAAATATTTCTACATCTCATGGCTTTTCCCAACCATTTAAATTTTTCTCTTACAGGTCTAACACTTCCGAAAAACCAATACAACATCCACCTAGAACAATATATAAAGCTAAATGAACCGTTCAATGGACACTTATCCTTACGAAAATCCCTATTGATTTACCTGTTTTTACAAGGAAATAAAAAGTGAAAAAAATATTTCTACATCCCATGGCCTTTCCCAACCATTTAAATTTTTCTCTTACAGGTCTAACACTTCCGAAAAACCAATACAACGCCCACCCGGAACAATATATAAAGCTAAACGAACCGTTTACTGGGTACTTACACGTACGAAAATCCCTATTGATTTACCTGTTTTTACAAGGAAATAAAATGTGAAAAAAATACTTCTACATCCCATGGCCTTTCCCAACCATTTAAATTTTTCTCTTACAGGTCTAAGATTTCTGAGAAACCAATACAACGCCCACCCGGAACAATATATAAAGCTAAATGAACCGTTCACTGGGTACTTATCCGTACGAAAATCCCTATTGATTTACCTGTTTTTACAAGGAAATAAAATGTGAAAAAAATATTTCTACATCCCATGGCCTTTCCAAACCATTTAAATTTTTCTCTTACAGGTCTAACACTTCCGAAAAACAAATACAACACCCACCCGGAACAATATATAAAGCTAAACGAACCGTTCACTGGGTACTTATCCGTAAGAAAATCCCTATTGATTTATCTGTTTTTACAAGGAAGTAAAATGTGAAAAAAATATTTCTACATCCCATGGCCTTTCCCAACCATTTAAATTTTTCTCTTACAGGTCTAACACTTCCGAAAAACCAATACAACGCCCACCCGGAACAATATATAAAGCTAAACGAACCGTTCACTGGGTACTTATCCGTACGAAAATCCCTATTGATTTACCTGTTTTTACAAGGAAGTAAAATGTGAAAAAATGTCTGCCAAAGAAAGGGGAGGAGTCAGCTACAAAATGGGTGCCATGAAAAGGGGAGTAGTCAGCTACAAAATGGCTGCCATGAGAAGGGGAGAAGTCAGGTACAAAATGACTGCCAAAGAAAGGGGAGGAGTCAACTAAGTCAGCTACAAAATGGCAGCTATGAGTCATCTGCAATATGGCTGCTCTGAGAAGAAGAGGAGTCAGCTACAAAATGGCTGCCATGAGAAGGGTAGGAGTCAGCTACAAAATGGCTGCCATTAGAAGGGTAGGAGCCAGCTACAAAATGGCTGCCATGAGAAGGGGAGGGGTCAGCTACAAAATGGCTGCCATGAGAAGGGGTGGAGTCAGCTACAAAATGGCTGCCCAGGGAAGGGGAGGAGTCAGCTACAAAATGGCTGCTATAGGAAGGGGTGGAGTCAGCTACAAAATGGCTGCCATAAGAAGGGTAGGAGTCAGCTACAAAATGGCTGCAATAGGAAGGGAAGGAGTCAGCTCCAAAATGGCTGCCTAGGGAAGGGGAGGATTCAACTAAGTCATCTAAAAATAGCTGCCATGATAAAGAGAGGAGTCAGCTACAAAATGGCTACCATAAAAAGGGGAGGAGTAAGCTACAAAATGGATGCCATGAGAAAGGGAGGAGTCAGTTACAACATGGCTGCCATGACAAAGGGGGGAGTCAGCTACAAAATGGCTGCCTAGGGAAGGGGATGAGTCAGCTTCAAAAAGGCTGCCCAGGGGAAGGGGAGGAGTCAGCTACAAAATGGCTACCATGAGAAGTGGTGGAGTCTCATAGAAAATGGCTGCCATAGGAAGGGGAGGAATCAGGTACAAAATGTCTGCCAATTTTAGGGTAGGATTCAGCTACAAAATAGTCGCCATGTGTCAGCTAAAAAATGTCTGCCATAGAAAGGGAAGGCGTCAGCTACAAAATGGCTTGCTAGTGAAGGGGAGTAGTCAGCTACAAAATGGATGCCATGAGAAAGGGAGGAGTGAGTTAAAAAATGGCTGCCATAAGAAGGGTAGGAGTCAGCTACAAAATGGTTGCCTAATGAATGGGAGGAGTCAGCTACAATATGGCTGCTATGAGAAGGGGAGGAGTCAGCTACAAAATGGCTACCATACAAAGGGGAGGAGTCAGCTACAAGATGGCTGCCTAGGGAAGGGGAGGAGTCAGCTACAAAATGGCTGCCATTAGAAGGGGAGGAGTCAGCTACAAAATGACTGCCATAGAAAGGGGAGGAGTCAGCTACAAAATGACTGCCAAAGAAAGGGGAGGAGTCAACTAAGTCAGCTACAAAATGGCTGCCATGAGGCATCTGCAGTATGGCTGCTATGAGATATAGAAGAGTCAGCTACAAAATGGCTGCCATTAGAAGGGTAGGAGCCAGCTACAAAATGGCTGCCATGAGAAGGGGAGGGGTCAGCTACAAAATGGCTGCCATGAGAAGGGGTGGAGTCAGCTACAAAATGGCTGCCCAGGGAAGGGGAGGAGTCAGCTACAAAATGGCTGCTATAGGAAGGGGTGGAGTCAGCTACAAAATGGCTGCCATAAGAAGGGTAGGAGTCAGCTACAAAATGGCTGCAATAGGAAGGGAAGGAGTCAGCTCCAAAATGGCTGCCTAGGGAAGGGGAGGATTCAACTAAGTCATCTAAAAATAGCTGCCATGATAAAGAGAGGAGTCAACTACAAAATGGCTGCCATAGAAAGGGGAGGAGTCAGATACAGAATGCCTGCTATGAAAAGAGGTGGAGTCAGCTACAAAATGGCTGCCATGAGAAGGGGAGGAGTCAGCTACAAAATGGCTACCATAAAAAGGGGAGGAGTAAGCTACAAAATGGATGCCATGAGAAAGGGAGGAGTCAGTTACAACATGGCTGCCATGACAAAGGGGGGAGTCAGCTACAAAATGGCTGCCTAGGGAAGGGGAGGAGTCAGCTTCAAAAAGGCTGCCCAGGGGAAGGGGAGGAGTCAGCTACAAAATGGCTACCATGAGAAGTGGTGGAGTCTCATAGAAAATGGCTGCCATAGGAAGGAGAGGAATCAGGTACAAAATGTCTGCCAATTTTAGGGTAGGATTCAGCTACAAAATAGTCGCCATGTGTCAGCTAAAAAATGTCTGCCATAGAAAGGGAAGGCGTCAGCTACAAAATGGCTTGCTAGTGAAGGGGAGTAGTCAGCTACAAAATGGATGCCATGAGAAAGGGAGGAGTGAGTTAAAAAATGGCTGCCATGAGAAGGGTAGGAGTCAGCTACAAAATGGCTGCCATGAGAAGGGTAAGAGTCAGCTACAAAATGGCTGCCATGAGAAGGGTAGGACTCAACTACAAAATGGCTACCATGAGAAGGGTAGGAGACAGCTACAAAATGGCTGCCATGAGAAAGTTAGGAGTCAGCTACAAAATGGTTCCCTAATGAATGGGAGGAGTCAGCTACAAAATGGATGCCATGAGAAAGGGGAGGAGTCAGCTATAAAATGGCTGCCTACGGAAGGGGAGGAGTCAGATTCAAAAAGGCTGTCTGAGGAAGGGGAGGAGTCAGGTACATAATAGCTGCCATGAGAAGGGGTGGAGTCTCATACAAAATGGCTGCCATAGGAAGGGGAGGAATCAGGTACAAAATATCTGCCAATTGTAGGGTAGGAGTCAGCTACAAAATAGTTGCCATGTGTCAGCTACAAAATGACTGCCATAGAAAGGGGAGGAGTCAGCTACAAAATGACTGCCAAAAAGGGGAGGAGTCAACTAAGTCAGCTACAAAATGGCTGCCATGGGTCATCTGCATTATGGCTGCTATGAGAAGAGGAGGAGTCAGCGAAAAATGGGTGCCATGAGAAGGGGAGGAGTCAGCTACAAAATGGCTGCCATACAAAGGGGAGGAGTCAGCTACAAAATGATTACCTAATGAAGGGGAGGAGTCAGCTACAAAATGACTGCCATGAGAAGGGGCGGAATCTCATACAAAATGGCTGCCATAGGAAGGGGAGGAATCATGTACAAAATGACTGCCAATTGAAAGGTAGGAATCAGCTACAAAATAGTTGCCATGTGTCAGCTACAAAATGTCTGCCATAGAAAGGGGAGGAGTCAGCTACAAAATGGCTTCCATGAGAAGGGGAGGAGTCAGCTACAAAATGGCTACCATGAAAAGGGGATGAGTCAACTACAAAATGGCTGCCTAGGGTAGGGGAGGAGTCAGGTACAAAAAGGCTGCCTAGGGAAGGGGAGGACTCAGCTACAAAATGGTTGCCATGAGAAGGGTATGAGTCAGCTACAAAATGGCTGCCATGAGAAGTGGTGGTATATCATACAAAATGGCTGCTATAGGAAGGGGAGGAGTCAGCTCCAAAATGTTTGACTAGGGTCGGGGGGACTCAACTAAGTCAGCTAAAATTGGCTGCCATGATAAGAGGCGGAGTCAACTACAAAATGGCTGCCATACCAAGGGGAGGAGTCTGATACAAAATGCCTGCTATGAGAAGAGGAGGAGTCAGCTACAAAATGGGTGCCATGAGAAGGGTAGGAGTCAGCTACAAAATGGCTGCCATGAGAAGGGTAGGAGCCAGCTACAAAATGGCTGTCATGAGAAGGGGAGGAGTCAGCTACAAAATGGCTGCCATGAGAAGGGGAGGAGTCAGCTTCAAAATGGCTGTCTAGTGAAGGTGACTAGTCAGCTACAAAATGGCTGCCATGAGAAGGGTAGGAGTCAGCTAAAAAATGGCTGCCATGAGAAGGGGTGGAGTCTCATACAACAAGGGTGCCATAGGAAGGGGAGGGTTCAGCTCAAAAATGGCTGACTAGGGAAGGGGAGGAGTCAACCAAGTGGGCTAAAATTGACTGCCATGATAAAATGGCTGCCATACCAAGGGGAGGAGTCTGAGACAAAATGCCTGCTATGAGAAGAGGAGGAATCAGCTACAAAATGGGTGCCATGAAAAGGGGAGGAATCAGCTAAAAAATGGCTGCCATACAAAGGGCACGGTTCAGCTTCAAATTGATTGCCTAATGAAGGGGAGGAGTCAGCTACAAAATGGATGCCATGAGAAAGAGAGGAGTCAGTTACAACATGGCTGCCATGAGAAGGGGAGGATTCAGCTACAAAATGACTGCCTAGGGAAGGGGAGGAGTCAGCTACAAAATTGCCATGAGAAGGGGAGGATTCAGCCATAAAATGACTGCCATTGAAAGGGGAGGAATCAGCAACTAAATGGCTACCATACAAAGGGGAGGAGTCAGCTACAAGATGGCTGCCTAGGGAAGGGGAGGAGTCAGCTACTAAATGGCTGCCATTAGAAGGGGAGGAGTCAGCTACAAAATGACTGCCATAGAAAGGGGAGGAGTCAGCTACAAAATGACTGCCCAAGAAAGGGGAGGAGTCAACTAAGTCAGTTACAAAATGGCTGCCATGAGTCATCTGCAATATGGCTGCTATGAGAAGAAGAGGAGTCAGCTACGAAATGGCTGCCATGAGAAGGGTAGGAGTCAGCTACAAAATGGCTGCCATGAGAAGGGTAGGAGTCAGCTACAAAATGGCTGCTTGGGAAGGGGAGGAGTCAGCTACAAAATGGCTACCGTACAAAGGGGAGGAGTCAGCTACAAAATGGTTGCCTAATGAATGGGTGGAGTCGGCTACAAAATGGAAGCCATAAGAAAGGGTGGAGTTAGTTACAACATGGCTGTCATGAGAAAGGGAGGAGTCAGCTACAAAATGGCTGCTTGGGAAGCGGAGGAATCAGCTTCAAAAAGGCTGCCAAGGGAAGGGGAGGTGTCAGCTACAAAATGGCTACCATGAGAAGTGGTGGAGTCTCATAGAAAATGGCTGCCATAGGAAGGGGAGGAATCAGGTACAAAATGTCTGCCAATTTTAGGGTAGGAGTCAGCTACAAAATGGTTGCCACGTGTCAGCTACAAAATGTCTGCCATAGAAAGGGAAGGCGTCAGCTACAAAATGGCTTGCTAGTGAAGGGGAGGAGTCAGCTACAAAATGGATGCCATGAGAAAGGGGGGAGTCAGCTACAAAATGGCTACCATACAAAGGGGAGGAGTCAGCTACAAGATGGCTGCCTAGGGAAGGGGAGGAGTCAGCTACAAAATGGCTGCCATAAGAAGGGTAGGAGTCAGCTACAAAATGGTTGCCTAATGAATGGGAGGAGTCAGCTACAAAATGACTGCCCTTAGAAGGGGAGGAGTCAGCTACAAAATGACTGCCATAGAAAGGGGAGGAGTCAGCTACAAAATGACTGCCAAAGAAAGGGGAGGAGTCAACTAAGTCAGCTACAAAATGGCTGCCATGAGTCATCTGCAATATGGCTGCTATGAGATATAGAGGAGTCAGCTACAGAAAGGCTGCCATGAGAAGGGTAGGAGTCAGCTACAAAATGGCTGCCATGAGAAGGGTAAGAGTCAGCTACAAAATGGCTGCCATTAGAAGGGTAGGAGTCAACTAAAACATGGCTGCCATGAGAAGGGTTGGAGACAGCTACAAAATGGCTGTCATGAGAAAGTTAGGAGTCAGCTACAAAATGGTTCCCTAATGAATGGGAGGAGTCAGCTACAAAATGGATGCCATGAGAAAGGGGAGGAGTCAGCTATAAAATGGCTGCCTACGGAAGGGGAGGAGTCAGATTCAAAAAGGCTGTCTAAGGAAGGGGAGGAGTCAGGTACATAATGCCTGCCATGAGAATGGGTGGAGTCTCATACAAAATGGCTGCCATAGGAAGGGGAGGAATCAGGTACAAAATGGCTGCCATAAGAAGGGTAGGAGTCAGCTACAAAATGGCTGCAATAGGAAGGGAAGGAGTCAGCTCCAAAATGGCTGCCTAGGGAAGGGGAGGATTCAACTAAGTCATCTAAAAATAGCTGCCATGATAAAGAGAGGAGTCAACTACAAAATGGCTGCCATAGAAAGGGGAGGAGTCAGATACAGAATGCCTGCTATGAAAAGAGGTGGAGTCAGCTACAAAATGGCTGCCATGAGAAGGGGAGGAGTCAGCTACAAAATGGCTACCATAAAAAGGGGAGGAGTAAGCTACAAAATGGATGCCATGAGAAAGGGAGAAGTCAGTTACAACATGGCTGCCATGACAAAGGGGGGAGTCAGCTACAAAATGGCTGCCTAGGGAAGGGGAGGAGTCAGCTTCAAAAAGGCTGCCCAGGGGAAGGGGAGGAGTCAGCTACAAAATGGCTACCATGAGAAGTGGTGGAGTCTCATAGAAAATGGCTGCCATAGGAAGGAGAGGAATCAGGTACAAAATGTCTGCCAATTTTAGGGTAGGATTCAGCTACAAAATAGTCGCCATGTGTCAGCTAAAAAATGTCTGCCATAGAAAGGGAAGGCGTCAGCTACAAAATGGCTTGCTAGTGAAGGGGAGTAGTCAGCTACAAAATGGATGCCATGAGAAAGGGAGGAGTGAGTTAAAAAATGGCTGCCATGAGAAGGGTAGGAGTCAGCTACAAAATGGCTGCCATGAGAAGGGTAAGAGTCAGCTACAAAATGGCTGCCATGAGAAGGGTAGGACTCAACTACAAAATGGCTACCATGAGAAGGGTAGGAGACAGCTACAAAATGGCTGCCATGAGAAAGTTAGGAGTCAGCTACAAAATGGTTCCCTAATGAATGGGAGGAGTCAGCTACAAAATGGATGCCATGAGAAAGGGGAGGAGTCAGCTATAAAATGGCTGCCTACGGAAGGGGAGGAGTCAGATTCAAAAAGGCTGTCTGAGGAAGGGGAGGAGTCAGGTACATAATAGCTGCCATGAGAAGGGGTGGAGTCTCATACAAAATGGCTGCCATAGGAAGGGGAGGAATCAGGTACAAAATATCTGCCAATTGTAGGGTAGGAGTCAGCTACAAAATAGTTGCCATGTGTCAGCTACAAAATGACTGCCATAGAAAGGGGAGGAGTCAGCTACAAAATGACTGCCAAAAAGGGGAGGAGTCAACTAAGTCAGCTACAAAATGGCTGCCATGGGTCATCTGCATTATGGCTGCTATGAGAAGAGGAGGAGTCAGCGAAAAATGGGTGCCATGAGAAGGGGAGGAGTCAGCTACAAAATGGCTGCCATACAAAGGGGAGGAGTCAGCTACAAAATGATTACCTAATGAAGGGGAGGAGTCAGCTACAAAATGACTGCCATGAGAAGGGGCGGAATCTCATACAAAATGGCTGCCATAGGAAGGGGAGGAATCATGTACAAAATGACTGCCAATTGAAAGGTAGGAATCAGCTACAAAATAGTTGCCATGTGTCAGCTACAAAATGTCTGCCATAGAAAGGGGAGGAGTCAGCTACAAAATGGCTTCCATGAGAAGGGGAGGAGTCAGCTACAAAATGGCTACCATGAAAAGGGGATGAGTCAACTACAAAATGGCTGCCTAGGGTAGGGGAGGAGTCAGGTACAAAAAGGCTGCCTAGGGAAGGGGAGGACTCAGCTACAAAATGGTTGCCATGAGAAGGGTATGAGTCAGCTACAAAATGGCTGCCATGAGAAGTGGTGGTATATCATACAAAATGGCTGCTATAGGAAGGGGAGGAGTCAGCTCCAAAATGTTTGACTAGGGTCGGGGGGACTCAACTAAGTCAGCTAAAATTGGCTGCCATGATAAGAGGCGGAGTCAACTACAAAATGGCTGCCATACCAAGGGGAGGAGTCTGATACAAAATGCCTGCTATGAGAAGAGGAGGAGTCAGCTACAAAATGGGTGCCATGAGAAGGGTAGGAGTCAGCTACAAAATGGCTGCCATGAGAAGGGTAGGAGCCAGCTACAAAATGGCTGTCATGAGAAGGGGAGGAGTCAGCTACAAAATGGCTGCCATGAGAAGGGGAGGAGTCAGCTTCAAAATGGCTGTCTAGTGAAGGTGACTAGTCAGCTACAAAATGGCTGCCATGAGAAGGGTAGGAGTCAGCTAAAAAATGGCTGCCATGAGAAGGGGTGGAGTCTCATACAACAAGGGTGCCATAGGAAGGGGAGGGTTCAGCTCAAAAATGGCTGACTAGGGAAGGGGAGGAGTCAACCAAGTGGGCTAAAATTGACTGCCATGATAAAATGGCTGCCATACCAAGGGGAGGAGTCTGAGACAAAATGCCTGCTATGAGAAGAGGAGGAATCAGCTACAAAATGGGTGCCATGAAAAGGGGAGGAATCAGCTAAAAAATGGCTGCCATACAAAGGGCACGGTTCAGCTTCAAATTGATTGCCTAATGAAGGGGAGGAGTCAGCTACAAAATGGATGCCATGAGAAAGAGAGGAGTCAGTTACAACATGGCTGCCATGAGAAGGGGAGGATTCAGCTACAAA
Source organism: Paroedura picta (assembly GCF_049243985.1). Taxonomy (NCBI): domain Eukaryota; kingdom Metazoa; phylum Chordata; class Lepidosauria; order Squamata; family Gekkonidae; genus Paroedura; species Paroedura picta. Next base: position 24,224,969 of record NC_135372.1, read on the forward strand.
ATGACTGCCTAGGGAAGGGGAGGAGTCAGCTACAAAATTGCCATGAGAAGGGGAGGATTCAGCCATAAAATGACTGCCATTGAAAGGGGAGGAATCAGCAACTAAATGGCTACCATACAAAGGGGAGGAGTCAGCTACAAGATGGCTGCCTAGGGAAGGGGAGGAGTCAGCTACTAAATGGCTGCCATTAGAAGGGGAGGAGTCAGCTACAAAATGACTGCCATAGAAAGGGGAGGAGTCAGCTACAAAATGACTGCCCAAGAAAGGGGAGGAGTCAACTAAGTCAGTTACAAAATGGCTGCCATGAGTCATCTGCAATATGGCTGCTATGAGAAGAAGAGGAGTCAGCTACGAAATGGCTGCCATGAGAAGGGTAGGAGTCAGCTACAAAATGGCTGCCATGAGAAGGGTAGGAGTCAGCTACAAAATGGCTGCTTGGGAAGGGGAGGAGTCAGCTACAAAATGGCTACCGTACAAAGGGGAGGAGTCAGCTACAAAATGGTTGCCTAATGAATGGGTGGAGTCGGCTACAAAATGGAAGCCATAAGAAAGGGTGGAGTTAGTTACAACATGGCTGTCATGAGAAAGGGAGGAGTCAGCTACAAAATGGCTGCTTGGGAAGCGGAGGAATCAGCTTCAAAAAGGCTGCCAAGGGAAGGGGAGGTGTCAGCTACAAAATGGCTACCATGAGAAGTGGTGGAGTCTCATAGAAAATGGCTGCCATAGGAAGGGGAGGAATCAGGTACAAAATGTCTGCCAATTTTAGGGTAGGAGTCAGCTACAAAATGGTTGCCATGTGTCAGCTACAAAATGTCTGCCATAGAAAGGGAAGGCGTCAGCTACAAAATGGCTTGCTAGTGAAGGGGAGGAGTCAGCTACAAAATGGATGCCATGAGAAAGGGGGGAGTCAGCTACAAAATGGCTACCATACAAAGGGGAGGAGTCAGCTACAAGATGGCTGCCTAGGGAAGGGGAGGAGTCAGCTACAAAATGGCTGCCATAAGAAGGGTAGGAGTCAGCTACAAAATGGTTGCCTAATGAATGGGAGGAGTCAGCTACAAAATGACTGCCCTTAGAAGGGGAGGAGTCAGCTACAAAATGACTGCCATAGAAAGGGGAGGAGTCAGCTACAAAATGACTGCCAAAGAAAGGGGAGGAGTCAACTAAGTCAGCTACAAAATGGCTGCCATGAGTCATCTGCAATATGGCTGCTATGAGATATAGAGGAGTCAGCTACAGAAAGGCTGCCATGAGAAGGGTAGGAGTCAGCTACAAAATGGCTGCCATGAGAAGGGTAAGAGTCAGCTACAAAATGGCTGCCATTAGAAGGGTAGGAGTCAACTAAAACATGGCTGCCATGAGAAGGGTTGGAGACAGCTACAAAATGGCTGTCATGAGAAAGTTAGGAGTCAGCTACAAAATGGTTCCCTAATGAATGGGAGGAGTCAGCTACAAAATGGATGCCATGAGAAAGGGGAGGAGTCAGCTATAAAATGGCTGCCTACGGAAGGGGAGGAGTCAGATTCAAAAAGGCTGTCTAAGGAAGGGGAGGAGTCAGGTACATAATGCCTGCCATGAGAATGGGTGGAGTCTCATACAAAATGGCTGCCATAGGAAGGGGAGGAATCAGGTACAAAATGGCTGCCATAAGAAGGGTAGGAGTCAGCTACAAAATGGCTGCAATAGGAAGGGAAGGAGTCAGCTCCAAAATGGCTGCCTAGGGAAGGGGAGGATTCAACTAAGTCATCTAAAAATAGCTGCCATGATAAAGAGAGGAGTCAACTACAAAATGGCTGCCATAGAAAGGGGAGGAGTCAGATACAGAATGCCTGCTATGAAAAGAGGTGGAGTCAGCTACAAAATGGCTGCCATGAGAAGGGGAGGAGTCAGCTACAAAATGGCTACCATAAAAAGGGGAGGAGTAAGCTACAAAATGGATGCCATGAGAAAGGGAGAAGTCAGTTACAACATGGCTGCCATGACAAAGGGGGGAGTCAGCTACAAAATGGCTGCCTAGGGAAGGGGAGGAGTCAGCTTCAAAAAGGCTGCCCAGGGGAAGGGGAGGAGTCAGCTACAAAATGGCTACCATGAGAAGTGGTGGAGTCTCATAGAAAATGGCTGCCATAGGAAGGAGAGGAATCAGGTACAAAATGTCTGCCAATTTTAGGGTAGGATTCAGCTACAAAATAGTCGCCATGTGTCAGCTAAAAAATGTCTGCCATAGAAAGGGAAGGCGTCAGCTACAAAATGGCTTGCTAGTGAAGGGGAGTAGTCAGCTACAAAATGGATGCCATGAGAAAGGGAGGAGTGAGTTAAAAAATGGCTGCCATGAGAAGGGTAGGAGTCAGCTACAAAATGGCTGCCATGAGAAGGGTAAGAGTCAGCTACAAAATGGCTGCCATGAGAAGGGTAGGACTCAACTACAAAATGGCTACCATGAGAAGGGTAGGAGACAGCTACAAAATGGCTGCCATGAGAAAGTTAGGAGTCAGCTACAAAATGGTTCCCTAATGAATGGGAGGAGTCAGCTACAAAATGGATGCCATGAGAAAGGGGAGGAGTCAGCTATAAAATGGCTGCCTACGGAAGGGGAGGAGTCAGATTCAAAAAGGCTGTCTGAGGAAGGGGAGGAGTCAGGTACATAATAGCTGCCATGAGAAGGGGTGGAGTCTCATACAAAATGGCTGCCATAGGAAGGGGAGGAATCAGGTACAAAATATCTGCCAATTGTAGGGTAGGAGTCAGCTACAAAATAGTTGCCATGTGTCAGCTACAAAATGACTGCCATAGAAAGGGGAGGAGTCAGCTACAAAATGACTGCCAAAAAGGGGAGGAGTCAACTAAGTCAGCTACAAAATGGCTGCCATGGGTCATCTGCATTATGGCTGCTATGAGAAGAGGAGGAGTCAGCGAAAAATGGGTGCCATGAGAAGGGGAGGAGTCAGCTACAAAATGGCTGCCATACAAAGGGGAGGAGTCAGCTACAAAATGATTACCTAATGAAGGGGAGGAGTCAGCTACAAAATGACTGCCATGAGAAGGGGCGGAATCTCATACAAAATGGCTGCCATAGGAAGGGGAGGAATCATGTACAAAATGACTGCCAATTGAAAGGTAGGAATCAGCTACAAAATAGTTGCCATGTGTCAGCTACAAAATGTCTGCCATAGAAAGGGGAGGAGTCAGCTACAAAATGGCTTCCATGAGAAGGGGAGGAGTCAGCTACAAAATGGCTACCATGAAAAGGGGATGAGTCAACTACAAAATGGCTGCCTAGGGTAGGGGAGGAGTCAGGTACAAAAAGGCTGCCTAGGGAAGGGGAGGACTCAGCTACAAAATGGTTGCCATGAGAAGGGTATGAGTCAGCTACAAAATGGCTGCCATGAGAAGTGGTGGTATATCATACAAAATGGCTGCTATAGGAAGGGGAGGAGTCAGCTCCAAAATGTTTGACTAGGGTCGGGGGGACTCAACTAAGTCAGCTAAAATTGGCTGCCATGATAAGAGGCGGAGTCAACTACAAAATGGCTGCCATACCAAGGGGAGGAGTCTGATACAAAATGCCTGCTATGAGAAGAGGAGGAGTCAGCTACAAAATGGGTGCCATGAGAAGGGTAGGAGTCAGCTACAAAATGGCTGCCATGAGAAGGGTAGGAGCCAGCTACAAAATGGCTGTCATGAGAAGGGGAGGAGTCAGCTACAAAATGGCTGCCATGAGAAGGGGAGGAGTCAGCTTCAAAATGGCTGTCTAGTGAAGGTGACTAGTCAGCTACAAAATGGCTGCCATGAGAAGGGTAGGAGTCAGCTAAAAAATGGCTGCCATGAGAAGGGGTGGAGTCTCATACAACAAGGGTGCCATAGGAAGGGGAGGGTTCAGCTCAAAAATGGCTGACTAGGGAAGGGGAGGAGTCAACCAAGTGGGCTAAAATTGACTGCCATGATAAAATGGCTGCCATACCAAGGGGAGGAGTCTGAGACAAAATGCCTGCTATGAGAAGAGGAGGAATCAGCTACAAAATGGGTGCCATGAAAAGGGGAGGAATCAGCTAAAAAATGGCTGCCATACAAAGGGCACGGTTCAGCTTCAAATTGATTGCCTAATGAAGGGGAGGAGTCAGCTACAAAATGGATGCCATGAGAAAGAGAGGAGTCAGTTACAACATGGCTGCCATGAGAAGGGGAGGATTCAGCTACAAAATGACTGCCTAGGGAAGGGGAGGAGTCAGCTACAAAATTGCCATGAGAAGGGGAGGATTCAGCCATAAAATGACTGCCATTGAAAGGGGAGGAATCAGCAACTAAATGGCTACCATACAAAGGGGAGGAGTCAGCTACAAGATGGCTGCCTAGGGAAGGGGAGGAGTCAGCTACTAAATGGCTGCCATTAGAAGGGGAGGAGTCAGCTACAAAATGACTGCCATAGAAAGGGGAGGAGTCAGCTACAAAATGACTGCCCAAGAAAGGGGAGGAGTCAACTAAGTCAGTTACAAAATGGCTGCCATGAGTCATCTGCAATATGGCTGCTATGAGAAGAAGAGGAGTCAGCTACGAAATGGCTGCCATGAGAAGGGTAGGAGTCAGCTACAAAATGGCTGCCATGAGAAGGGTAGGAGTCAGCTACAAAATGGCTGCTTGGGAAGGGGAGGAGTCAGCTACAAAATGGCTACCGTACAAAGGGGAGGAGTCAGCTACAAAATGGTTGCCTAATGAATGGGTGGAGTCGGCTACAAAATGGAAGCCATAAGAAAGGGTGGAGTTAGTTACAACATGGCTGTCATGAGAAAGGGAGGAGTCAGCTACAAAATGGCTGCTTGGGAAGCGGAGGAATCAGCTTCAAAAAGGCTGCCAAGGGAAGGGGAGGTGTCAGCTACAAAATGGCTACCATGAGAAGTGGTGGAGTCTCATAGAAAATGGCTGCCATAGGAAGGGGAGGAATCAGGTACAAAATGTCTGCCAATTTTAGGGTAGGAGTCAGCTACAAAATGGTTGCCATGTGTCAGCTACAAAATGTCTGCCATAGAAAGGGAAGGCGTCAGCTACAAAATGGCTTGCTAGTGAAGGGGAGGAGTCAGCTACAAAATGGATGCCATGAGAAAGGGGGGAGTCAGCTACAAAATGGCTACCATACAAAGGGGAGGAGTCAGCTACAAGATGGCTGCCTAGGGAAGGGGAGGAGTCAGCTACAAAATGGCTGCCATAAGAAGGGTAGGAGTCAGCTACAAAATGGTTGCCTAATGAATGGGAGGAGTCAGCTACAAAATGACTGCCCTTAGAAGGGGAGGAGTCAGCTACAAAATGACTGCCATAGAAAGGGGAGGAGTCAGCTACAAAATGACTGCCAAAGAAAGGGGAGGAGTCAACTAAGTCAGCTACAAAATGGCTGCCATGAGTCATCTGCAATATGGCTGCTATGAGATATAGAGGAGTCAGCTACAGAAAGGCTGCCATGAGAAGGGTAGGAGTCAGCTACAAAATGGCTGCCATGAGAAGGGTAAGAGTCAGCTACAAAATGGCTGCCATTAGAAGGGTAGGAGTCAACTAAAACATGGCTGCCATGAGAAGGGTTGGAGACAGCTACAAAATGGCTGTCATGAGAAAGTTAGGAGTCAGCTACAAAATGGTTCCCTAATGAATGGGAGGAGTCAGCTACAAAATGGATGCCATGAGAAAGGGGAGGAGTCAGCTATAAAATGGCTGCCTACGGAAGGGGAGGAGTCAGATTCAAAAAGGCTGTCTAAGGAAGGGGAGGAGTCAGGTACATAATGCCTGCCATGAGAATGGGTGGAGTCTCATACAAAATGGCTGCCATAGGAAGGGGAGGAATCAGGTACAAAATATCTGCCAATTGTAGGGTAGGAGTCAGCTACAAAATAGTTGCCATGTGTCAGCTACAAAATGACTGCCATAGAAAGGGGAGGAGTCAGATACAAAATGACTGCAAAAAAGAGGAGGAGTCAACTAAGTCAGCTACAAAATGGCTGCCATGGGTCATCTGCATTATGGCTGCTATGAGAAGAAGAGGAGTCAGCTACAAAATGGCTGCCATGAGAAGGGTAGGAGTCAGCTACAAAATGGCTGCCATGGGTCATCTGCAATATGGCTGCTCTGAGAAGAAGAGGATTCAGCTACAAAATGGCTGCCCTGAGAAAGGGAGGATGCAACTACAAAATGGCTGCAATACAAAGGGGAGGAGTCAGATACAAGATGACTGCCATGAGAAGGGGAGGAGTCAGCTACAAAATGGCTGCCATACAAAGGGGAGTAGTCAGATACGAAATGGTTGTCTAATGAATGGGAGGAGTCAGCTGCAAAATGGATGCCATGAGAAAGGGCGGAGTCAGTTATAACATGGCTGCCATGAGAAGGGGAGGGGTCAGATACAAAATGGCTGCCTAGGGAAGGGGAGGAGTCAGCTACAAAATGGCTGGCATAGGAGGGGGAGGAATCAGGTACAAAATGTCTGCCAATTGTAGGGTAGGAGTCAGCTACAAAATAGTTGCCATGTGTCAGCTACAAAATGTTTGCCATAGAAAGGGGAGGAGTCTGATATGCTGGCTGCTATGAGAAGAGGAGGAGTCAGCGAAAAATGGGTGCCATGAGAAGGGGAGGAGTCAGCTACAAAATGGCTGCCATACAAAGGGTAGGAGTCAGCTACAAAATGGCTGCCATGAGAAGGGTAGGAGTCAGCTACAAAATGGCTGCTTGGGAAGGGGAGGAGTCAGCTACAAAATGGCTACCGTACAAAGGGGAGGAGTCAGCTACAAAATGGTTGCCTAATGAATGGGTGGAGTCGGCTACAAAATGGAAGCCATAAGAAAGGGTGGAGTTAGTTACAACATGGCTGTCATGAGAAAGGGAGGAGTCAGCTACAAAATGGCTGCTTGGGAAGCGGAGGAATCAGCTTCAAAAAGGCTGCCAAGGGAAGGGGAGGTGTCAGCTACAAAATGGCTACCATGAGAAGTGGTGGAGTCTCATAGAAAATGGCTGCCATAGGAAGGGGAGGAATCAGGTACAAAATGTCTGCCAATTTTAGGGTAGGAGTCAGCTACAAAATGGTTGCCATGTGTCAGCTACAAAATGTCTGCCATAGAAAGGGAAGGCGTCAGCTACAAAATGGCTTGCTAGTGAAGGGGAGGAGTCAGCTACAAAATGGATGCCATGAGAAAGGGAGGAGTCAGCTACAAAATGGCTACCATACAAAGGGGAGGAGTCAGCTACAAGATGGCTGCCTAGGGAAGGGGAGGAGTCAGCTACAAAATGGCTGCCATAAGAAGGGTAGGAGTCAGCTACAAAATGGTTGCCTAATGAATGGGAGGAGTCAGCTACAATATGGATGCTATGAGAAGGGGAGGAGTCAGCTACAAAATGGCTACCATACAAAGGGGAGGAGTCAGCTACAAGATGGCTGCCTAGGGAAGGGGAGGAGTCAGCTACAAAATGGCTGCCCTTAGAAGGGGAGGAGTCAGCTACAAAATGACTGCCATAGAAAGGGGAGGAGTCAGCTACAAAATGACTGCCAAAGAAAGGGGAGGAGTCAACTAAGTCAGCTACAAAATGGTTGCCATGAGTCATCTGCAATATGGCTGCTATGAGATATAGAGGAGTCAGCTACAGAAAGGCTTCCATGAGAAGGGTAGGAGTCAGCTACAAAATGGCTGCCATGAGAAGGGTAAGAGTCAGCTACAAAATGGCTGCCATTAGAAGGGTAGGAGTCAACTAAAACATGGCTGCCATGAGAAGGGTTGGAGACAGCTACAAAATGGCTGCCATGAGAAAGTTAGGAGTCAGCTACAAAATGGTTCCCTAATGAATGGGAGGAGTCAGCTACAAAATGGATGCCATGAGAAAGGGGAGGAGTCAGCTATAAAATGGCTGCCTACGGAAGGGGAGGAGTCAGATTCAAAAAGGCTGTCTAAGGAAGGGGAGGAGTCAGGTACATAATGCCTGCCATGAGAATGGGTGGAGTCTCATACAAAATGGCTGCCATAGGAAGGGGAGGAATCAGGTACAAAATATCTGCCAATTGTAGGGTAGGAGTCAGCTACAAAATAGTTGCCATGTGTCAGCTACAAAATGACTGCCATAGAAAGGGGAGGAGTCAGATACAAAATGACTGCAAAAAAGAGGAGGAGTCAACTAAGTCAGCTACAAAATGGCTGCCATGGGTCATCTGCATTATGGCTGCTATGAGAAGAAGAGGAGTCAGCTACAAAATGGCTGCCATGAGAAGGGTAGGAGTCAGCTACAAAATGGCTGCCATGGGTCATCTGCAATATGGCTGCTCTGAGAAGAAGAGGATGCAGCTACAAAATGGCTGCCCTGAGAAGGGTTGGAATCTAATACAACAAGGGTGCCATAGGATGGGGAGGGGTCAGCTCAAAAATGGTTGACTAGGGAAGGGGAGGAGTCAACTAAGTGGGCTAAAATTGACTGCCATGATAAAATGGCTGCCATACCAAGGGGAGGAGTCTGAGACAAAATGCCTGCTATGAAAAGAGGAGGAATCAGCTACAAAATGGGTGCCATGAAAAGGGGAGTAGTCAGCTACTAAATGGCTGCCATGAGAAGGGGAGAAGTCAGGTACAAAATGACTGCCAAAGAAAGGGGAGGAGTCAACTAAGTCAGCTACAAAATGGCGGCCATGAGTCATCTGCAATATGGCTGCTCTGAGAAGAAGAGGAGTCAGCTACAAAATGGCTGCCATGAGAAGGGTAGGAGTCAGTTACAAAATGGCTGCCATGAGAAGGGTAGGAGCCAGCTACAAAATGGCTGCCATGAGAAGGGGAGGAGTCAGCTACAAAATGGCAGCCCAGGGAAGGGGAGGAGTCAGCTACAAAATGGCTGCCATAAGAAGGGTAGGAGTCAGCTACAAAATGGCTGCAATAGGAAGGGGAGGAGTCAGCTCCAAAATGGCTGCCTAGGGAAGGGGAGGAGTCAACGAAGTCATCTAAAAATAGCTGCCATGATAAAGAGAGGAGTCAACTACAAAATGGCTGCCATAGAAAGGGGATAAGTCAGATACAGAATGCCTGCTATGAAAAGAGGAGGAGTCAGCTACAAAATGGCTGCCATGAGAAGGGGAGGAGTCAGCTACAAAATGGCTACCATAAAAAGGGGAGGAGTAAGCTACAAAATGGATGCCATGAGAAAGGGAGGAGTCAGCTACAAAATGGCTACCATGAGAAGTGGTGGAGTCTCATAGAAAATGGCTGCCATAGGAAGGGGAGGAATCAGGTACAAAATGTCTGCCAATTTTAGGGTAGGAGTCAGCTACAAAATAGTCGCCATGTGTCAGCTACAAAATGTCTGCCATAGAAAGGGAAGGCGTCAGCTACAAAATGGCTTGCTAGTGAAGGGGAGGAGTCAGCTACAAAATGGTTGCCTAATGAATGGGAGGAGTCAGCTACAATATGGCTGCTATGAGAAGGGGAGGAGTCAGCTACAAAATGGCTACCATACAAAGGGGAGGAGTCAGCTACAAAATGACTGCCAAAAAGGGGAGGAGTCAACTAAGTCAGCTACAAAATGGCTGCCATGGGTCATCTGCATTATGGCTGCTATGAGAAGAAGAGGAGTCAGCTACAAAATGGCTGCCATGAGAAGGGTAGGTGTCAGTTACAAAATGGCTGCCATGGGTCATCTGCAATATGGCTGCTCTGAGAAGAAGAGGATTCAGCTACAAAATGGCTGCCCTGAGAAAGGGAGGATGCAACTACAAAATGGCTGCAATACAAAGGGGAGGAGTCAGATACAAGATGACTGCCAATTGTAGGGTAGGAGTCAGCTACAAAATAGTTGCCATGTGTCAGCTACAAAATGTCTGCCATAGAAAGCGGAGGAGTCTGATATGCTGGCTGCTATGAGAAGAGGAGGAGTCAGCGAAAAATCGGTGCCATGAGAAGGGGAGGAGTCAGCTACAAAATGGCTGCCATACAAAGGGGAGGAGTCAGCTAAAACATGATTACCTAATGAAGGGGAGGAGTCAGCAACAAAATGACTGCCATGAGGAGGGGCGGAATCTCATACAAAATGGCTGCCATAGGAAGGGGAGGAATCAGGTACAAAATGTCTGCCAATTGAAGGGTAGGAGTCAGCTACAAAATAGTTGCCATGTGTCAGCTACAAAATGTCTGCCATAGAAAGGGGAGGAGTCAGCTACAAAAGGGCTGCCTAGTGAATGGGAGGAGTCAGCTACAAAATGGCTGTCATGAGAAGGGGAGGAGTCAGCTACAAAATGGCTGCCATGATAAGGGGATGAGTCAACTACAAAATGGCTGCCTAGGGTAGGGGAGGAGTCAGGTACAAGAAGGCTGCCTAGGGAAGGGGAGGACTCAGCTACAAAATGGTTGCCATGAGAAGGGTATGTGTCAGCTACAAAATGGCTGCCATGAGAAGTGGTGGTATATCATACAAAATGGCTGCTATAGGAAGGGGAGGAGTCAGCTCCAAAATGTTTGACTAGGGAAGGGGAGGAGTCAAGTAAGTCAGCTAAAAATGGCTGCCATGATAAAAGGCGGAGTCAACTACAAAATGGCTGCCATACCAAGGGGAGGAGTCTGATACAAAATGCATGCTATGAGAAGAGAAGGAGTCAGCTACAAAATGGGTGCCATGAGAAGGGTAGGAGCCAGCTACAAAATGGCTGCCATGAGAAGAGGAGGAGTCAGCTACAAAATGGCTGCAATAGGAAGGGGAGGAGTCAGCTCCAAAATGGCTGCCTAGGGAAGGGGAGGAGTCAACTAAGTCATCTAAAAATAGCTGCCATGATAAAGAGAGGAGTCAACTACTGTTTTATCTGTTTTTACAAGGAAATAAAATGTGAAAAAAATATTTCTACATCCCATGGCCTTTCCAAACCATTTATATTTTTCTCTTACAGGTCTAACACTTCCGAAAAACCAATACAACAAGCACCCGGAACAATATATAAAGCTAAACGAACAGTTCACTGGGTACTTACACGTACGAAAATCCCTATTGATTTACCTTATTTTACCAGGAAATAAAATGTGAAAAAAATATTTCTACATACCATGGCCTTTCCCAACCATTTAAATTTTTCTCTTACAGGGCTAACACTTCCGAAAAACCAATACAACGCCCACCCGGAACAATATATAAAGCTAAACGAACCGTTCACTGGGTACTTACACGTACGAAAATCCCTATTGTTTTACCTGTTTTTACAAGGAAATAAAATGTGAAAAAAATATTTCTACATCCCATGGCCTTTCCCAACCATTTAAATTTTTCTCTTACAGGTCTAACACTTCCGAAAAACCAAAACAACGCCCACCCGGAACAATATATAAAGCTAAACGAACCGTTCACTGGGCACTTATCTGTACGAAAATCCCTATTGATTTACCTGTTTTTACAAGGAAATAAAATGTGAAAAAAATATTTCTACATCCCATGGCCATTCCCAACCATTTAAAATTTTCTCTTACAGGTCTAACACTTCCGAAAAACCAATACAACGCCCACCCGGAACAATATATAAAGCTAAACGAACCGTTCACTGGGCACTTATCTGTACGAAAATCCCTATTGATTTACCTGTTTTTACAAGGAAATAAAATGTGAAAAAAATATTTCTACATCCCATGGCCTTTCCCAACCATTTAAATTTTTCTCTAACAGGTCTAACACTTCCGAAAAACCAATACAACGCCCACCCGGAACAATATATAAAGCTAAACGAACCGTTCACTGGGCACTTATCCGTACGAAAATCCCTATTGATTTACCTGTTTTTACAAGGAAATAAAATATGAAAAAAATATTTCTACATCCCATGGCCTTTCCCAACCATTTAAATTTTTCTCTTACAGGTCTAACACTTCCGAAAAACCAATACAACGCCCACCCGGAACAATATATAAAGCTAAACGAACCGTTCACTGGGCACTTATCCGTACGAAAATCCCTATTGTTTTACCTGTTTTTACAAGGAAATAAAATGTGAAAAAATATTTCTACATCCCATGGCCTTTCCCAACCATTTATATTTTTCTCTTACAGGTCTAATACATCCGAAAAACCAATACAACAACCACCCGGAACAATATATAAAGCTAAACGAACCGTTTACTGGGTAGTTACACGTACGAAAATCCCTATTGATTTACCTGTTTTTACAAGGAAATAAAATGTGAAAAAAATATTTCTACATCCCATGGCCATTCCCAACCATTTAAATTTTTCTCTTACAGGTCTAACACTTCCGAAAAACAAATACAACACCCAACCGGAATAATATATAAAGCTAAACGAACCGTTCACTGGGAACTTATCCGTAAGAAAATCCCTATTGATTTATCTGTTTTTACAAGGAAGTAAAATGTGAAAAAAATATTTCTACATCCCATGGCCTTTCCCAACCATTTAAATTTTTCTCTTACAGGTCTAACACTTCCGAAAAACCAATACAACGCCCACCCGGAACAATATATAAACCTAAACGAACTGTTCACTGGGTACTTATCCGTACGAAAATCCCTATTGATTTACCTGTTTTTACAAGGAAATAAAATGTGGAAAAAATATTTCTACATCCCATGGCCTTTCCCAACCATTTAAATTTTTCTCTTACAGGTCTAACACTTCCGAAAAACCAATACAACGCCCACCCGGAACAATATATAAAGCTAAACGAACCGTTCACTGGGCACTTATCCGTACGAAAATCCCTATTGTTTTACCTGTTTTTACAAGGAAATAAAATGTGAAAAAATATTTCTACATCCCATGGCCTTTCCCAACCATTTATATTTTTCTCTTACAGGTCTAATACATCCGAAAAACCAATACAACAACCACCCGGAACAATATATAAAGCTAAACGAACCGTTTACTGGGTAGTTACACGTACGAAAATCCCTATTGATTTACCTGTTTTTACAAGGAAATAAAATGTGAAAAAAATATTTCTACATCCCATGGCCATTCCCAACCATTTAAAATTTTCTCTTACAGGTCTAACACTTCCGAAAAACCAATACAACCCCCACCCGGAACAATATATAAAGCTAAACGAACCGTTCACTGGGTAGTTACACGTACGAAAATCCCTATTGATTTACCTGTTTTTACAAGGAAATAAAATGTGAAAAAAATATTTCTACATCCCATGGCCTTTCCCAACCATTTAAATTTTTCTCTTACAGGGCTAACACTTCCGAAAAACCAATACAACGCCCACCCGGAACAATATATAAAGCTAAACGAACCGTTCACTGGGTACTTACACGTACGAAAATCCCTATTGTTTTACCTGTTTTTACAAGGAAATAAAATGTGAAAAAAATATTTCTACATCCCATGGCCTTTCCCTACCATTTAAATTTTTCTCTTACAGGTCTAACACTTCCGAAAAACCAAAACAACGCCCACCCGGAACAATATATAAAGCTAAACGAACCGTTCACTGGGCACTTATCTGTACGAAAATCCCTATTGATTTACCTGTTTTTACAAGGAAATAAAATGTGAAAAAAATATTTCTACATCCCATGGCCTTTCCCAACCATTTAAATTTTTCTCTAACAGGTCTAACACTTCCGAAAAACCAATACAACGCCCACCCGGAACAATATATAAAGCTAAACGAACCGTTCACTGGGCACTTATCCGTACGAAAATCCCTATTGATTTATCTGTTTTTACAAGGAAATAAAATGTGAAAAAAATATTTCTACATCCCATGGCCTTTCCCAACCATTTAAATTTTTCTCTTACAGGTCTAACACTTCCGAAAAACCAATACAACGCCCACCCGGAACAATATATAAAGCTAAACGAACCGTTCACTGGGCACTTATCCGTACGAAAATCCCTATTGTTTTACCTGTTTTTACAAGGAAATAAAATGTGAAAAAAATATTTCTACATCCCATGGCCTTTCCCAACCATTTAAATTTTTCTCTTACAGGTCTAACACTTCCGAAAAACCAATACAACACCCACCTGGAACAATATATAAAGCTAAACGAACCGTTCAATGGGCACTTATCCTTACGAAAATCCCTATTGATTTACCTGTATTTACAAGGAAATAAAATGTGAAAAAAATATTTCTACATCCCATGGCCTTTCCCAACCATTTAAATTTTTCTCTTACAGGTCTAACACTTCCGAAAAACCAATACAACGCCCACCCGGAACAATATATAAAGCTAAACGAACCGTTTACTGGGTAGTTACACGTACGAAAATCCCTATTGATTTACCTTTTTTTACAAGGAAATAAAATGTGAAAAAAATATTTCTACATCCCATGGCCATTCCCAACCATTTAAAATTTTCTCTTACAGGTCTAACACTTCCGAAAAACCAATACAACGCCCACCCGGAACAATATATAAAGCTAAACGAACCGTTCACTGGGCACTTATCTGTACGAAAATCCCTATTGATTTACCTGTTTTTACAAGGAAATAAAATGTGAAAAAAATATTTCTACATCCCATGGCCTTTCCCAACCATTTAAATTTTTCTCTAACAGCTCTAACACTTCCGAAAAACCAATACAACGCCCACCCGGAACAATATATAAAGCTAAACGAACCGTTCACTGGGCACTTATCCGTACGAAAATCCCTATTGATTTACCTGTTTTTACAAGGAAATAAAATATGAAAAAAATATTTCTACATCCCATGGCCTTTCCCAACCATTTAAATTTTTCTCTTACAGGTCTAACACTTCCGAAAAACCAATACAACGCCCACCCGGAACAATATATAAAGCTAAACGAACCGTTCACTGGGCACTTATCCGTACGAAAATCCCTATTGTTTTACCTGTTTTTACAAGGAAATAAAATGTGAAAAAATATTTCTACATCCCATGGCCTTTCCCAACCATTTATATTTTTCTCTTACAGGTCTAATACATCCGAAAAACCAATACAACAACCACCCGGAACAATATATAAAGCTAAACGAACCGTTTACTGGGTAGTTACACGTACGAAAATCCCTATTGATTTACCTGTTTTTACAAGGAAATAAAATGTGAAAAAAATATTTCTACATCCCATGGCCATTCCCAACCATTTAAAATTTTCTCTTACAGGTCTAACACTTCCGAAAAACCAATACAACCCCCACCCGGAACAATATATAAAGCTAAACGAACCGTTCACTGGGTAGTTACACGTACGAAAATCCCTATTCATTTACCTGTTTTTACAAGGAAATAAAATGTGAAAAAAATATTTCTACATACCATGGCCTTTCCCAACCATTTAAATTTTTCTCTTACAGGTCTAACACTTCCGAAAAACAAATACAACACCCAACCGGAACAATATATAAAGCTAAACGAACCGTTCACTGGGAACTTATCCGTAAGAAAATCCCTATTGATTTATCTGTTTTTACAAGGAAGTAAAATGTGAAAAAAATATTTCTACATCCCATGGCCTTTCCCAACCATTTAAATTTTTCTCTTACAGGTCTAACACTTCCGAAAAACCAATACAACGCCCACCCGGAACAATATATAAACCTAAACGAACTGTTCACTGGGTACTTATCCGTACGAAAATCCCTATTGATTTACCTGTTTTTACAAGGAAATAAAATGTGGAAAAAATATTTCTACATCCCATGGCCTTTCCCAACCATTTAAATTTTTCTCTTACAGGTCTAACACTTCTGAAAAACCAATACAACGCCCAACCGGAACAATATATAAAGCTAAACGAACCGTTCACTGGGCACTTATCCGTACGAAAATCCCTATTGATTTACCTGTTTTTACAAGGAAATAAAATGTGAAAAAAATATTTCTACATCCCATGGCCATTCCCAACCATTTAAAATTTTCTCTTACAGGTCTAACACTTCCGAAAAACCAATACAACGCCCACCCGGAACAATATATAAAGCTAAACGAACCGTTCACTGGGTACTTATGCGTACGAAAATCCCTATTGATTTACCAGATTTTACAAGGAAATAAAATATGAAAAAAATATTTCTACATCCCATGGCCTTTCCCAACCATTTAAATTTTTCTCTTACAGGTCTAACACTTCCGAAAAACCAATACAACGCCCACCCGGAACAATATATAAAGCTAAACGAACCGTTCACTGGGCACTTATCCGTACGAAAATCCCTATTGTTTTACCTGTTTTTACAAGGAAATAAAATGTGAAAAAATATTTCTACATCCCATGGCCTTTCCCAACCATTTATATTTTTCTCTTACAGGTCTAATACATCCGAAAAACCAATACAACAACCACCCGGAACAATATATAAAGCTAAACGAACCGTTTACTGGGTAGTTACACGTACGAAAATCCCTATTGATTTACCTGTTTTTACAAGAAAATAAAATGTGAAAAAAATATTTCTACATCCCATGGCCATTCCCAACCATTTAAAATTTTCTCTTACAGGTCTAACACTTCCGAAAAACCAATACAACACCCACCTGGAACAATATATAAAGCTAAACGAACCGTTCACTGGGTAGTTACACGTACGAAAATCCCTATTGATTTACCTGTTTTTACAAGGAAATAAAATGTGAAAAAAATATTTCTACATACCATGGCCTTTCCCAACCATTTAAATTTTTCTCTTACAGGTCTAACACTTCCGAAAAACAAATACAACACCCAACCGGAACAATATATAAAGCTAAACGAACCGTTCACTGGGAACTTATCCGTAAGAAAATCCCTATTGATTTATCTGTTTTTACAAGGAAGTAAAATGTGAAAAAAATATTTCTACATCCCATGGCCTTTCCCAACCATTTAAATTTTTCTCTTACAGGTCTAACACTTCCGAAAAACCAATACAACGCCCACCCGGAACAATATATAAACCTAAACGAACTGTTCACTGGGTACTTATCCGTACGAAAATCCCTATTGATTTACCTGTTTTTACAAGGAAATAAAATGTGGAAAAAATATTTCTACATCCCATGGCCTTTCCCAACCATTTAAATTTTTCTCTTACAGGTCTAACACTTCCGAAAAACCAATACAACGCCCAACCGGAACAATATATAAAGCTAAACGAACCGTTCACTGGGCACTTATCCGTACGAAAATCCCTATTGATTTACCTGTTTTTACAAGGAAATAAAATGTGAAAAAAATATTTCTACATCCCATGGCCATTCCCAACCATTTAAAATTTTCTCTTACAGGTCTAACACTTCCGAAAAACCAATACAACGCCCACCCGGAACAATATATAAAGCTAAACGAACCGTTCACTGGGTACTTATGCGTACGAAAATCCCTATTGATTTACCAGATTTTACAAGGAAATAAAATATGAAAAAAATATTTCTACATCCCATGGCCTTTCCCAACCATTTAAATTTTTCTCTTACAGGTCTAACACTTCTGAAAAACCAATACAACGCATACCCGGAACAATATATAAAGCTAAACGAACCGTTCACTGGGCACTTATCCGTACAAAAATCCCTATTGTTTTACCTGTTTTTACAAGGAAATAAAATGTGAAAAAAATATTTCTACATCCCATGGCCTTTCCCAACCATTTAAATTTTTCTCTTACAGGTCTAACACTTCCGAAAAACCAATACAACGCCCACCCGGAACAATATATAAAGCTAAACGAACCGTTCACTGGGCACTTATCCGTACGAAAATCCCTATTGATTTACCTGTTTTTACAAGGAAATAAAATGTGAAAAAAATATTTCTACATCCCATGGCCTTTCCCAACCATTTAAATTTTTGTCTTACATGTCTAACACTTCCGAAAAACCAATACAACGCCCACCCGGAACAACATATAAAGCTAAACGAACCGTTCACTGGGCACTTATCCGTACGAAAATCCCTATTGATTTACCCGTTTTTACAAGGAAATAAAATGTGAAAAAAATATTTCTACATACCATGGCCTTTCCCAACCATTTAAATTTTTCTCTTACAGGTCTAACACTTCCGAAAAACAAATACAACACCCACCCGGAACAATATATAAAGCTAAACGAACCGTTCACTGGGTACTTATCCGTACGAAAATCCCTATTGATTTACCTGTTTTTACAAGGAAATAAAATGTGAAAAAAATATTTCTACATCCCATGGCCTTTCCCAACCATTTAAATTTTTCTCTTACAGGTCTAACACTTCCGAAAAACCAATACAACGCCCACCCGGAACAATATATAAAGCTAAACGAACCGTTCACTGGGTACTTATCCGTACGAAAATCCCTATTGATTTACCTGTTTTTACAAGGAAATAAAATGTGAAAAAAATATTTCTACATCCCATGGCCTTTCCCAACCATTTAAATTTTTCTCTTACAGGTCTAACACTTCCGAAAAACCAATACAACGCCCACCCGGAACAATATATAAAGCTAAACGAACCGTTCACTGGGCACTTATCTGTACGAAAATCCCTATTGATTTACCTGTTTTTACAAGGAAATAAAATGTGAAAAAAATATTTCTACATCCCATGGCCTTTCCCAACCATTTAAATTTTTGTCTTACATGTCTAACACGTCCGAAAAACCAATACAACGCCCACCCGGAACAATATATAAAGCTAAACGAACCGTTCACTGGGCACTTATCCGTACGAAAATCCCTATTGATTTACCTGTTTTTACAAGTAAATAAAGTGTGAAAAAAATATTTCTATATCCAATGGCCTTTCCCAACCATTTAAATTTTTCTCTTACAGGTCTAACACTTCTGAGAAACCAATACAATGCCCACCCGGAACAATATATAAGGCTAAACGAACCGTTCACTGGGTACTTATCCGTACGAAAATCCCTATTGATTTACCTGTTTTTACAAGGAAATAAAATGTGAAAAAAATATTTCTACATCCCATGGCCTTTCCCAACCATTTAAATTTTCTCTTACAGGTCTAACACTTCCGAAAAACCAATACAACGCCCACCCGGAACAATATATAAAGCTAAACGAACCGTTCACTGGGCACTTATCTGTACGAAAATCCCTATTGATTTACCTGTTTTTACAAGGAAATAAAATGTGAAAAAAATATTTCTACATCCCATGGCCATTCCCAACCATTTAAATTTTTCTCTTACAGGTCTAACACTTCCGAAAAACCAATACAACGCCCACCCGGAACAATATATAAAACTAATCGAACCGTTCACTGGGCACTTATCCGTACGAAAATCCCTATTGATTTACCTGTTTTTACAAGGAAATAAAGTGTGAAAAAAATATTTCTACATCCAATGGCCTTTCCCAACCATTTAAATTTTTCTCTTACAGGTCTAACACTTCTGAGAAACCAATACAATGCCCACCCGGAACAATATATAAGGCTAAACGAACCGTTCACTGGGTACTTATCCGTACGAAAATCCCTATTGATTTACCTGTTTTTACAAGGAAAGAAAATGTGAAAAAAATATTTCTACATCCCATGGCCTTTCCCAACCATTTAAATTTTCTCTTACAGGTCTAACACTTCCGAAAAACCAATACAACGCCCACCCGGAACAATATATAAAGCTAAACGAACCGTTCACTGGGCACTTATCTGTACGAAAATCCCTATTGATTAACCTGTTTTTACAAGGAAATAAAATGTGAAAAAAATATTTCTACATCCCATGGCCATTCCCAACCATTTAAATTTTTCTCTTACAGGTCTAACACTTCCGAAAAACCAATACAACGCCCACCCGGAACAATATATAAAACTAAACGAACCGTTCACTGGGCACTTATCTGTACGAAAATCCCTATTGATTTACCTGTTTTTACAAGGAAATAAAATGTGAAAAAAATATTTCTACATCCAATGGCCTTTCCCAACCATTTAAATTTTTCTCTTACAGGTCTAACACTTCTGAGAAACCCATACAACGCCCACCCGGAACAATATATAAAGCTAAACGAACCGTTCACTGGGTACTTATCCGTACGAAAATCCCTATTGATTTACCTGTTTTTACAAGGAAATAAAATGTGAAAAAAATATTTCTACATCCAATGGTTTTTCCCAACCATTTAAATTTTTCTCTTACAGGTCTAACACTTCCGAAAAACCAATACAACGCCCACCCGGAACTATATATAAAGCTAAACGAACCGTTCACTGGGCACTTATCTGTACGAAAATCCCTATTGATTTACCTGTTTTTACAAGGAAATAAAATGTGAAAAAAATATTTCTACATCCCATGGCCTTTCCCAACCATTTAAATTTTTGTCTTACATGTCTAACACTTCCGAAAAACCAATACAACGCCCACCCGGAACAATATATAAAGCTAAACGAACCGTTCACTGGGCACTTATCTGTACGAAAATCCCTATTGATTTACCTGTTTTTACAAGGAAATAAAATGTGAAAAAAATATTTCTACATCCCATGGCCATTCCCAACCATTTAAAATTTTCTCTTACAGGTCTAACACTTCCGAAAAACCAATACAACGCCTACCGGGAACAATATATAAAGCTAAACGAACCGTTCATTGGGAACTTATCCGTACAAAAATCCCTATTGATTTACCTGTTTTTACAAGGAAATAAAATGTGGAAAAAATATTTCTACATCCCATGGCCTTTCCCAACCATTTAAATTTTTCTCTTACAGGTCTAACACTTCCGAAAAACCAATACAACGCCCACCCGGAACAATATATAAAGCTAAACGAACCGTTCACTGGGCACTTATCCGTACGAAAATCCCTATTGATTTACCTGTTTTTACAAGGAAATAAAGTGTGAAAAAAATATTTCTACATCCAATGGCCTTTCCCAACCATTTAAATTTTTCTCTTACAGGTCTAACACTTCTGAGAAACCAATACAATGCCCACCCGGAACAATATATAAGGCTAAACGAACCGTTCACTGGGTACTTATCCGTACGAAAATCCCTATTGATTTACCTGTTTTTACAAGGAATTAAAATGTGAAAAAAATATTTCTACATCCCATGGCCTTTCCCAGCCATTTAAATTTCTCTCTTAAAGGTCTAACACTTCCGAAAAACCAATACAACGCCCACCCGGAACAATATATAAAGCTAAACGAACCGTTCACTGGGTACTTATCCGTACGAAAATCCCTATTGATTTACCTGTTTTTACAAGGAATTAAAATGTGAAAAAAATATTTCTACATCCCATGGCCTTTCCCAACCATTTAAATTTTTCTCTTACAGGTCTAACACTTCCGAAAAACCAATACAACGCCCACCCGGAACAATATATAAAGCTAAACGAACTGTTCACTGGGTACTTATCCGTACGAAAATTCCTATTGATTTACCTGTTTTTACAAGGAAATAAAATGTGGAAAAAATATTTCTACATCCCATGGCCTTTCCCAACCATTTAAAGTTTTGTCTTACATGTCTAACACTTCCGAAAAACCAATACAACGCCCACCCGGAACAATATATAAAGCTAAACGAACCGTTCACTGGGCACTTATCTGTACGAAAATCCCTATTGATTTACCTGTTTTTACAAGGAAATAAAATGTGAAAAAAATATTTCTACATCCCATGGCCCTTCCTAACCATTTAAAATTTTCTCTTACAGGTCTAACACTTCCGAAAAACCAATACAACGCCTACCGGGAACAATATATAAAGCTAAACGAACCGTTCACTGGGTACTTATCCGTACAAAAATCCCTATTGATTTACCTGTTTTAACAAGGAAATAAAATGTGGAAAAAATATTTCTACATCCCATGGCCTTTCCCAACCATTTAAATTTTTCTCTTACAGGTCTAACACTTCCGAAAAACCAATACAACGCCCACCCGGAACAATATATAAAGCTAAACGAACCGTTCACTGGGCACTTATCCGTACGAAAATCCCTATTGATTTACCTGTTTTTACAAGTAAATAAAGTGTGAAAAAAATATTTCTACATCCAATGGCCTTTCCCAACCATTTAAATTTTTCTCTTACAGGTCTAACACTTCTGAGAAACCAATACAATGCCCACCCAGAACAATATATAAGGCTAAACGAACCGTTCACTGGGTACTTATCCGTACGAAAATCCCTATTGATTTACCTGTTTTTACAAGGAAAGAAAATGTGAAAAAAATATTTCTACATCCCATGGCCTTTCCCAACCATTTAAATTTTCTCTTACAGGTCTAACACTTCCGAAAAACCAATACAATGCCCACCCGGAACAATATATAAAGCTAAACGAACCGTTCACTGGGCACTTATCCGTACGAAAATCCCTATTGATTTACCTGTTTTTACAAGGTAAATAAAGTGTGAAAAAAATATTTCTACATCCAATGGCCTTTCCCAACCATTTAAATTTTTCTCTTACAGGTCTAACACTTCTGAGAAACCAATACAACGCCCACCCGGAACAATATATAAAGCTAAACGAACCGTTCACTGGGTACTTATCCGTACGAAAATCCCTATTGATTTACCTGTTTTTACAAGGAAATAAAATGTGAAAAAAATATTTCTACATCCCATGGCCTTTCCCAACCATTTAAATTTTCTCTTACAGGTCTAACACTTCCGAAAAACCAATACAACGCCCACCCGTAACTATATATAAAGCTAAACGAACCGTTCACTGGGCACTTATCTGTACGAAAATCCCTATTGATTTACCTGTTTTTACAAGGAAATAAAATGTGAAAAAAATATTTCTACATCCCAAAGCCATTCCCAACCATTTAAATTTTTCTCTTACAGGTCTAACACTTCCGAAAAACCAATACAACGCCCACCCGGAACAATATATAAAACTTAACGAACCGTTCACTGGGCATTTATCTGTACGAAAATCCCTATTGATTTACCTGTTTTTACAAGGAAATAAAATGTGAAAAAAATATTTCTACATCCCATGGCCTTTCCCAACCATTTAAATTTTTCTCTAACAGGTCTAACACTTCCGAAAAACCAATACAACGCCCACCCGGAACAATATATAAAGCTAAACGAACCGTTCACTGGGCACTTATCCGTACGAAAATCCCTATTGATTTACCTGTTTTTACAAGGAAATAAAATGTGTAAAAAATATTTCTACATCCCATGGCCTTTCCCAACCATTTAAATTTTTCTCTTACAGGTCTAACACTTCCGAAAAACCAATACAACGCCCACCCGGAACAATATATAAAGCTAAACGAACCGTTCACTGGGCACTTATCCGTACGAAAATCCCTATTGTTTTACCTGTTTTAACAAGGAAATAAAATGTGAAAAAAATATTTCTACATCCCATGGCCTTTCCCAACCATTTAAATTTTTGTCTTATATGTCTAACACTTCCGAAAAACCAATACAACGCCCACCCGGAACAATATATAAAGCTAAACGAACCGTTCACTGGGCACTTATCTGTACGAAAATCCCTATTGATTTACCTGTTTTTACAAGGAAATAAAATGTGAAAAAAATATTTCTACATCCCATGGCCATTCCCAACCATTTAAAATTTTCTCTTACAGGTCTAACACTTCCGAAAAACCAATACAACGCCTACCGGGAACAATATATAAAGCTAAACGAACCGTTCACTGGGTACTTATCCGTACAAAAATCCCTATTGATTTACCAGTTTTTACAAGGAAATAAAATGTGGAAAAAATATTTCTACATCCCATGGCCTTTCCCAACCATTTAAATTTTTCTCTTACAGGTCTAACACTTCTGAGAAACCAATACAACGCCCTCCCGGAACAATATATAAAGCTAAACGAACCGTTCACTGGGTACTTATCCGTACGAAAATCCCTATTGATTTACCTGTTTTTACAAGGAAATAAAATGTGAAAAAAATATTTCTACATCCCATGGCCTTTCCCAACCATTTAAATTTTCTCTTACAGGTCTAACACTTCCGAAAAACCAATACAACGCCCTCCCGGAACAATATATAAAGCTAAACGAACCGTTCACTGGGTACTTATCCGTACGAAAATCCCTATTGATTTACCTGTTTTTACAAGGAAATAAAATGTGAAAAAAATATTTCTACATCCCATGGCCTTTCCCAACCATTTAAATTTTTCTCTTACAGGTCTAACACTTCTGAGAAACCAATACAACGCCCACCCGGAACAATATATAAAGCTAAACGAACCGTTCACTGGGTACTTATCCGTACGAAAATCCCTATTGATTTACCTGTTTTTACAAGGAAATAAAATGTGAAAAAAATATTTCTACATCCCATGGCCTTTCCCAACCATTTAAATTTTCTCTTACAGGTCTAACACTTCCGAAAAACCAATACAACGCCCTCCCGGAACAATATATAAAGCTAAACGAACCGTTCACTGGGTACTTATCCGTACGAAAATCCCTATTGATTTACCTGTTTTTACAAGGAAATAAAATGTGAAAAAAATATTTCTACATCCCATGGCCTTTCCCAACCATTTAAATTTTTCTCTTACAGGTCTAACACTTCTGAGAAACCAATACAACGCCCACCCGGAACAATATATAAAGCTAAACGAAACGTTCACTGGGTACTTACACGTACGAAAATCCCTATTGATTTACCTGATTTTACAAGGAAATAAAATGTGAAAAAAATATTTCTACATCCCATGGCCTTTCCCAACCATTTAAATTTTTCTCTTACAGGTCTAACACTTCCAAAAAACCAATACAACGCCCACCCGGAACAATATATAAAGCTAAACGAACCGTTCACTGGGCACTTATCCGTACGAAAATCCCTATTGATTTACCTGATTTTACAAGGAAATAAAATGTGAAAAAAATATTTCTACATCCCATGGCCTTTCCCAACCCTTTAAATTTTTCTCTTACAGGTCTAACACTTCCAAAAAACCAGTACAATGCCCACCCGGAACAATATATAAAGCTAAACGAACCGTTCACTGGGTACTTACACGTACGAAAATCCCTATTGATTTACCTGATTTTACAAGGAAATAAAATGTGAAAAAAATATTTCTACATCCCATGGCCTTTCCCAACCATTTAAATTTTTCTCTTACAGGTCTAACACTTCCAAAAAACCAATACAACGCCCACCCGGAACAATATATAAAGCTAAACGAACCGTTCACTGGGCACTTATCCGTACGAAAATCCCTATTGATTTACCTGATTTTACAAGGAAATAAAATGTGAAAAAAATATTTCTACATCCCATGGCCTTTCCCAACCCTTTAAATTTTTCTCTTACAGGTCTAACACTTCCAAAAAACCAATACAACGCCCACCCGGAACAATATATAAAGCTAAACGAACCGTTCACTGGGCACTTATCCATACGAAAATCCCTATTGATTTACCTGTTTTTACAAGGAAATAAAATGTGAAAAAAATATTTCTACATCCCATGGCCTTTCCCAACCATTTAAATTTTTCTCTTACAGGTCTAACACTTCTGAAAAACCAATACAACGCCCACCCGGAACAATATATAAAGCTAAACGAACCGTTCACTGGGCACTTATCCGTACGAAAATCCCTATTGTTTTATCTGTTTTTACAAGGAAATAAAAAGTGAAAAAAATGTTTCTACATCCCATGGCCTTTCCCAACCATTTAAATTTTTCTCTTACAGGTCTAACACTTCCGAAAAACCAATACAACTCCCCCCCGGAACAATATATAAAGCTAAACGAACCGTTCACTGGGCACTTATCCTTACGAAAATCCCTATTAATTTACCTGTTTTTACAAGGAAATAAAATGTGAAAAAAATATTTCTACATCCCATGGCCTTTCCCAACCATTTAAATTTTTCTCTCACAGGTCTAACACTTCCGAAAAACCAATACAACGCCCACCCGGAACAATATATAAAGCTAAACGAACCGTTCACTGGGCACTTATCCGTACGAAAATCTCTATTGATTTACCTGATTTTACAAGGAAATAAAATGTGAAAAAAATATTTCTACATCCCATGGCCTTTCCCAACCATTTAAATTTTTCTCTTACATGTCTAACACTTCCGAAAAACGAATACAACGACCACCCGGAACAATATCTAAAGCTAAACGAACCGTTCTCTGGGTACTTATCCGTACTTAAATCCCTATTGATTTACCTGTTTTTACAAGGAAATAAAATGTGAAAAAATATTTCTACATCCCATGGCCTTTCCCAACCATTTAAATTTTTCTCTTACAGGTCTAATACTTCCGAAAAACCAATAAAACGCCCACCCGGAACAATATATAAAGCTAAACGAACCGTTCACTGGGTACTTACACGTACGAAAATCCCTATTGATTTACCTGATTTTACAAGGAAATAAAATGTGAAAAAAATATTTCTACATCCCATGGCCTTTCCCAACCGTTTAAATTTTTCTCTTACAGGTCTAACACTTCCGAAAAACCAATACAACGCCCACCCGGAACAATATATAAAGCTAAACGAACCGTTCACTGGGCACTTATCCGTACGAAAATCCCTATTGATTTACCTGATTTTACAAGGAAATAAAATGTGAAAAAATATTTCTACATCCCATGGTCTTTCCCAACCATTTAAATTTTTCTCTTACAGGTCTAATACTTCCGAAAAACCAATACAACGCCCACCCGGAACAATATATAAAGCTAAACGAACCGTTCACTGGGTACTTACACGTACGAAAATCCCTATTGTTTTACCTGTTTTTACAAGGAAATAAAATGTGAAAAAAATATTTCTACATCCCATGGCCTTTCCCAACCCTTTAAATTTTTCTCTTACACGTCTAACACTTCCGAAAAACCAATACAACGACCACCCGGAACAATATCTAAAGCTAAACGAAGCGTTCACTGGGTACTTATCCGTAAGAAAATCCCTATTGATTTACCTGTTTTTACAAGGAAATAAAATGTGAAAAAATATTTCTACATCCCATGGCCTTTCCCAACCATTTAAATTTTTCTCTTACAGGTCTAATACTTCCGAAAAACCAATACAACGCCCACCCGGAACAATATATAAAGCTAAACGAACCGTTCACTGGGCACTTATCCATACGAAAATCCCTATTGATTTACCTGTTTTTACAAGGAAATAAAATGTGAAAAAAATATTTCTACATCCCATGGCTTTTCCCAACCATTTAAATTTTTCTCTTACAGGTCTAACACTTCCGAAAAACCAATACAACGACCACCCGGAACAATATCTAAAGCTAAACGAAGCGTTCACTGGGTACTTATCCGTAAGAAAATCCCTATTGATTTACCTGTTTTTACAAGGAAATAAAATGTGAAAAAATATTTCTACATCCCATGGCCTTTCCCAACCATTTAAATTTTTCTCTTACAGGTCTAACACTTCTGAAAAACCAATACAACGCCCCCCCGGAACAATATATAAAGCTAAACGAACCGTTCACTGGGCACTTATCCGTACGAAAATCCCTATTGTTTTATCTGTTTTTACAAGGAAATAAAATGTGAAAAAAATGTTTCTACATCCCATGGCCTTTCCCAACCATTTAAATTTTTCTCTTACAGGTCTAACACTTCTGAAAAACCAATACAACTCCCCCCCGGAACAATATATAAAGCTAAACGAACCGTTCACTGGGCACTTATCCTTACGAAAATCCCTATTAATTTACCTGTTTTTACAAGTAAATAAAATGTGAAAAAAATATTTCTACATCCCATGGCCTTTCCCAACCATTTAAATTTTTCTCTCACAGGTCTAACACTTCCGAAAAACCAATACAACGCCCACCCGGAACAATATATAAAGCTAAACGAACCGTTCACTGGGCACTTATCCGTACGAAAATCCCTATTGATTTACCTGATTTTACAAGGAAATAAAATGTGAAAAAAATATTTCTACATCCCATGGCCTTTCCTAACCATTTAAATTTTTCTCTTACATGTCTAACACTTCCGAAAAACGAATACAACGACCACCCGGAACAATATCTAAAGCTAAACGAACCGTTCTCTGGGTACTTATCCGTAAGAAAATCCCTATTGATTTACCTGTTTTTACAAGGAAATAAAATGTGAAAAAATATTTCTACATCCCATGGCCTTTCCCAACCATTTAAATTTTTCTCTTACAGGTCTAATACTTCCGAAAAACCAATAAAACGCCCACCCGGAACAATATATAAAGCTAAACAAACCGTTCACTGGGTACTTACACGTACGAAAATCCCTATTGATTTACCTGATTTTACAAGGAAATAAAATGTGAAAAAAAATATTTCTACATCCCATGGCCTTTCCCAACCATTTAAATTTTTCTCTTACAGGTCTAACACTTCCGAAAAACCAATACAACGCCCACCCGGAACAATATATAAAGCTAAACGAACCGTTCACTGGGCACTTATCCGTACGAAAATCCCTATTGATTTACCTGATTTTACAAGGAAATAAAATGTGAAAAAATATTTCTACATCCCATGGTCTTTCCCAACCATTTAAATTTTTCTCTTACAGGTCTAATACTTCCGAAAAACCAATACAACGCCCACCCGGAACAATATATAAAGCTAAACGAACCGTTCACTGGGTACTTACACGTACGAAAATCCCTATTGTTTTACCTGTTTTTACAAGGAAATAAAATGTGAAAAAAAATATTTCTACATCCCATGGCCTTTCCCAACCCTTTAAATTTTTCTCTTACAGGTCTAACACTTCCGAAAAACCAATACAACGACCACCCGGAACAATATCTAAAGCTAAACGAAGCGTTCACTGGGTACTTATCCGTAAGAAAATCCCTATTGATTTACCTGTTTTTACAAGGAAATAAAATGTGAAAAAATATTTCTACATCCCATGGCCTTTCCCAACCATTTAAATTTTTCTCTTACAGGTCTAACACTTCCGAAAAACGAATACAACGACCACCCGGAACAATATCTAAAGCTAAACGAACCGTTCTCTGGGTACTTATCCGTAAGAAAATCCCTATTGATTTACCTGTTTTTACAAGGAAATAAAATGTGAAAAAATATTTCTACATCCCATGGCCTTTCCCAACCATTTAAATTTTTCTCTTACAGGTCTAATACTTCCGAAAAACCAATAAAACGCCCACCCGGAACAATATATAAAGCTAAACAAACCGTTCACTGGGTACTTACACGTACGAAAATCCCTATTGATTTACCTGATTTTACAAGGAAATAAAATGTGAAAAAAAATATTTCTACATCCCATGGCCTTTCCCAACCATTTAAATTTTTCTCTTACAGGTCTAACACTTCCGAAAAACCAATACAACGCCCACCCGGAACAATATATAAAGCTAAACGAACCGTTCACTGGGCACTTATCCGTACGAAAATCCCTATTGATTTACCTGATTTTACAAGGAAATAAAATGTGAAAAAATATTTCTACATCCCATGGTCTTTCCCAACCATTTAAATTTTTCTCTTACAGGTCTAATACTTCCGAAAAACCAATACAACGCCCACCCGGAACAATATATAAAGCTAAACGAACCGTTCACTGGGTACTTACACGTACGAAAATCCCTATTGTTTTACCTGTTTTTACAAGGAAATAAAATGTGAAAAAAAATATTTCTACATCCCATGGCCTTTCCCAACCCTTTAAATTTTTCTCTTACAGGTCTAACACTTCCGAAAAACCAATACAACGACCACCCGGAACAATATCTAAAGCTAAACGAAGCGTTCACTGGGTACTTATCCGTAAGAAAATCCCTATTGATTTACCTGTTTTTACAAGGAAATAAAATGTGAAAAAATATTTCTACATCCCATGGCCTTTCCCAACCATTTAAATTTTTCTCTTACAGGTCTAATACTTCCGAAAAACCAATACAACGCCCACCCGGAACAATATATAAAGCTAAACGAACCGTTCACTGGGTACTTACACGTACGAAAATCCCTATTGTTTTATCTGTTTTTACAAGGAAATAAAATGTGAAAAAAATATTTCTACATCCCATGGCCTTTCCAAATCATTTATATTTTTCTCTTACAGGTCTAACACTTCCGAAAAACCAATACAACACCCACCCGGAACAATATATAAAGCTAAATGAACCGTTCACTGGCCACTTATCCGTACGAAAATCCCTATTGATTTACCTGATTTTACAAGGAAATAAAATGTGAAAAAAATATTTCTACATCCCATGGCCTTTCCCAACCATTTAAATTTTTCTCTTACAGGTCTAACACTTCCGAAAAACCAATACAACGACCACCCGGAACAATATCTAAAGCTAAATGAACCGTTCACTGGGTACTTATCCGTAAGAAAATCCCTATTGATTTACCTGTTTTTACAAGGAAATAAAATGTGAAAAAATATTTCTACATCCCATGGCCTTTCCCAACCATTTAAATTTTTCTCTTACAGGTCTAATACATCCGAAAAAGCAATACAACGCCCACCCGGAACAATATATAAAGCTAAACGAACCGTTCACTGGGTACTTACACGTATGAAAATCCCTATTGATTTACCTTATTTTACAAGGAAATAAAATGTGAAAAAAATATTTCTAAATCCCATGGCCTTTCCCAACCATTTAAATTTTTCTCTTACAGGTCTAACACTTCCAAAAAACCAATACAACGCCCACCCGGAACAATATATAAAGCTAAACGAACCGTTCACTGGGCACTTATCCGTACGAAAATCCCTATTGATTTACCTGATTTTACAAGGAAATAAAATGTGAAAAACATATTTCTACATCCCATGGCCTTTCCCAACCCTTTAAATTTTTCTCTTACAGGTCTAACACTTCCGAAAAACCAATACAACGCCCACCCGGAACAATATCTAAAGCTAAACAAACCGTTCACTTGGTACTTATCCGTAAGAAAATCCCTATTGATTTATCTGTTTTTACAAGGAAGTAAAATGTGAAAAAAATATTTCTACATCCCATGGCCTTTCCCAACCATTTAAATTTTTCTCTTACAGGTCTAACACTTCCGAAAAACCAATACAATGCCCACCCGGAACAATATCTAAAGCTAAACGAACCGTTTACTGGGCACTTATCCGTACGAAAATCCCTATTGTTTTACCTGTTTTTACAAGGAAATAAAATGTGAAAAAAATATTTCTACATCCCATGGCCTTTCCCAACCCTTTAAATTTTTCTCTTACAGGTCTAACACTTCCGAAAAACCAATACAACGACCACCCGGAACAATATTTAAAGCTAAACGAAGCGTTCACTGGGTACTTATCCGTAAGAAAATCCCTATTGATTTACCTGTTTTTACAAGGAAATAAAATGTGAAAAAATATTTCTACATCCCATGGCCTTTCCGAACCATTTAAATTTTTCTCTTACAGGTCTAATACTTCCGAAAAACCAATACAACGCCCACCCGGAACAATATATAAAGCTAAACGAACTGTTCACTGGGTTCACGCAGCCCTGGACCTCCAGGCGACCGACTAAAGTGGAAATTGGACTCAGCACCTGCACGAATCAGCTCATTAGGGGGTTGAGGGGGAGGGGCAAGATAAGGATAAGAATACGGGCATACTCAAGGCCATCTACGGGGAATTAGATAAGTTAAGGTGCCCTAGCAGGGATCTATTGGAACCAGTGGGGGGCAAGGTCGTGAGAACCCCCTCGAGGCGGGATCTGACTAGGCCCTAGCCTGCTGGTGAAATAGGACTGCTGGCTTGCAGAGATAAGGTTAGGGAGGGAGGTTAGGGTGGGTTTAGTGGGTGGAATTGGGTTGGGGGGGCTAGGGTGGGATATTCAGTGCAACCTAGGAGTATTAGTGCTAGGGTTCTAGGGCAGCTAGTTAGCTGAGGGTTTGTTCCCCTGGGAGTATGATTGGAGGGGTACCACCACGAGGGGGGGCCCAAGTTGGGGCCGGGATCTCGTCCATAATGGGTCAAGGGCGATATGGCTGGGGGAGGAGGTTAGACAAGAGAAGGTCAGAGAGCACTTGTGTTAGTCCTTGGGCCAAGCCGTGGTTACACGGCAGACGCCCGAGGCGTGCTCGCTGCCCTTCTAACCTCCGTCCCATCCCCAGATATACGGGGGAGGAGGCAAGGGTGGACCCGGTCTTGGTCCTGTGCAATGCAAGGTCAATCAACAACAAGGCCTCAACTCTGCAACAATTTTTCGCGGAGTCTGGGGCCGACCTTGCGTGTGTGACTGAGACCTGGGCGAGGGGTGGCGAAACAGTCGCCTTAAAGGAACTTGCCCCCCCAGGGTTTGCGGTCCTGCACCAATCCCGGGTCCATAGGAGGGGAGGGGGGGTGGCAATCTTGGTCCGGGAGGATTTCTCCTACAGGGCTCTCCCGGCCCCAGACATCAGGGGAGTGGAGTGCGTCGGTATTGGGTTGGACTCAGTCGAGAGTTTGGCCATCTGGTTGGTATACCGTCCGCCCAACGCCCAACCAGATGTCCTGCCGAGCCTGCTGGAGGCGGCGGCCGCCTGGGCCTTGCAGTACCCCAGGCTTATAATCTTGGGGGACTTCAATGTCCATGCGGACGCGCTGCCCCCAGGACTTGGCTCGGACCTAGTGTCGGCCATGGCGACGCTGGGGCTCTCGCAATTT
Source organism: Paroedura picta (assembly GCF_049243985.1). Classification (NCBI taxonomy): domain Eukaryota; kingdom Metazoa; phylum Chordata; class Lepidosauria; order Squamata; family Gekkonidae; genus Paroedura; species Paroedura picta. The sequence continues at coordinate 24,257,498 of NC_135372.1, forward strand.
GTTGCTGGGCCCACCCATCAGGCCGGCCACACCCTCGACCTGATCTTTGGGGCAGGGATAGAGGTGGTTCTGGATACAGCTTTGGCCGTACCATGGTCAGACCATTATGCCCTGCGGGCTCGGATCAAGACCCCACCCCCTCCCCAGTTGGGCGGCGGGCGCATTTTTGCCCGCCCAAGGAGACTCATGGATCCAATTGGTTTCCAGAATGCTCTGCGGGACCCGAAACCTCCCGGCATCTCGTTAGCGGCCATGGTGGAGGACTGGCAGTCCTGCCTGTCGGCTGCCATAGACGAGATTGCTCCTAGACGTCTTCTCTGCCCTCGACTCAAACGGGCACCCTGGTATACTGGGGAGCTCCGGGAGAAGAAGAGGGAATTGAGACGACTGGAGCGAGTGTGGCGGAAGGCCCGTGACGAGGCTACAAGAACATCTCATCGCACGTTTATGAGGGCGTATGAGATGGCAGTGAAAGCGGCTAAACGTGAATTCTTTGCCGCGGAAATTGCATCCGCTAGCTCTCGCCCAGCTCAACTATTTAGGGTTGTTAGATCTCTTACCGCCCTGGAAGATGGGCGCCAAAATAGTAGGAATTTGACCATCAGCTGTGAGGCATTTGCGAGCCATTTCGCGGATAAAGTCTTGTCGCTCCGCCACTCCCTTCCAGCTACAGTTAATACAGTTAATGAACTAGAGGCCCGTTGGCCGCCTTTGGAGGTAACGTTTGATGGCTTCAGGCGGCTCTCTTTATCCGAAGTGGACGGGTTGCTGGGGAGGATGAGGGCAACCACCTGCCCCCTTGATCCCTGTCCGTCTTGGCTCCTTAAGGGGAGGGATGGACGGATAGGTGAGCAGCTCAGGGATATTGTTAACTGCTCTCTCCAGTTGGGGGAGTTTCCTGAGGTGCTGAAGGAGGCGATGGTGTGCCCTCTCCTCAAGAAGCCATCCCTGGACCCACATGACCCTGCAAGCTACCGCCCAGTAGCGCATCTAGCGTTCCTGGGTAAGGTGGTGGAAAGGGCTGCGGCGGACCAGCTCCTAGCGTTCCTGGAAGATACTTCGGCACTCGATCCACACCAGTCTGGCTTCCGCCCTGGTCATGGGGTGGAGACTGTGTTGGTCTCCTTGTTGGATGACCTTCGTCGCCAGCTTGACCGAGGTGGCTCTGCTGTGCTAGTTCTTTTAGATCTGTCGGCCGCGTTTGACGTGGTCGATCACGAGCTGCTAGCGAGCCGCCTTGCCGGTACGGGGATAAGGGGTACAGCGTTACGCTGGATACGCTCCTTCCTCCAAAACCGGACACAGAGGGTAGCCGTGGGAGAGGAAGTATCGGGCCCTTACCGGCTCCCTTGTGGGGTCCCACAGGGCTCGGTGCTCTCTCCTACATTATTTAACATCTTTATGCACCCTCTGGCTCAACTGGTACGGAGCTATGGGCTGGGTTGCCACCAGTACGCTGATGACACCCAGCTCTTTCTCCTCATGGATGGCCACCCGGACTCCCCCCCAGATCCATTTGCCAGATGTTTGGAAGCCGTAGCTGGATGGCTCGAGCAGAGTCGCCTGAAACTCAACCCCTCCAAGACGGAGGTTCTGTGGTTGGGCCGTAGGGGGGCAGATCAGGAAGCGCGCTTACCCTTTCTGGCCGGGACGCAACTTAATATCGCATCTCAGGCCAGGAATTTAGGGGTGACCATCGATGCCTCACTAACACTCGAGGCACAGGTTAAACAGGTAGCTAGCCGGGCATTTTTCCATCTTCGCCAGGCTCGGCTACTAGCGCCCTATCTGTCCTCTGAACACCTGGCCACAGTGATCCATGCGACGGTCACCTCTAGACTAGATTTCTGTAACTCGCTCTACACCGGCCTGCCTCTGGGCTTGATCCGGAAACTGCAACTCGTCCAAAATGCGGCTGCTAGAGTCCTCACAGCTACACCATGGAGGGCTCACATCCAGCCAGTTCTGAGGCAGCTGCATTGGTTACCGGTCGCCTTCCGGATCAGGTTCAAGGTTTTGGTTTTGACCTTCAAGGCCATCCGTGGTCTAGGCCCAGCATATATGAGGGACCGCCTTTTGCCCTATATCCCCCGCAGGGCTTTACGCTCTGCGGGGGCTAACCTACTGGTCGTTCCCGGCCCCAAGGAAGCCCGCCTGGCCTCGACTAGGGCCAGGGCCTTTTCGGTCCTGGCCCCAACCTGGTGGAATGAGCTCCCGGAAGAGCTGAGGGCCCTGCGGGAATTACCAGCATTCCGCAGGGCCTGTAAGACGGAGCTCGTCCGCCAGGCTTATAACTGAGGCCGGGCGGAAAGAAGATCAGCCCCCCCCTCACAAACTGGTGGTAGAGAGCGTCACCCCCCACCGTAGATGAGGATGCGGAGAGCAAATGAGTAGGCTACGCCATCGCTGTTACAATTATTGTAAATCATTGGTTTTTATTGTCATTTTATGGGTTTAGGGGACGGGTTTATGTAAGCCGCCTCGAGCCTTCGGGGGGAGGCGGGGTATAAATATAAATATAATAATAATAATAATAATAATAATAATAATACTTACACGTACGAAAATCCCTATTGTTTTATCTGTTTTTACAAGGAAATAAAATGTGAAAAAAATATTTCTACATCCCATGGCCTTTCCAAATCATTTATATTTTTCTCTTACAGGTCTAACACTTCCGAAAAACCAATACAACACCCACCCGGAACAATATATAAAGCTAAATGAACCGTTCACTGGCCACTTATCCGTACGAAAATCCCTATTGATTTACCTGATTTTACAAGGAAATAAAATGTGAAAAAAATATTTCTACATCCCATGGCCTTTCCCAACCATTTAAATTTTTCTCTTACAGGTCTAACACTTCCGAAAAACCAATACAACGACCACCCGGAACAATATCTAAAGCTAAATGAACCGTTCACTGGGTACTTATCCGTAAGAAAATCCCTATTGATTTACCTGTTTTTACAAGGAAATAAAATGTGAAAAAATATTTCTACATCCCATGGCCTTTCCCAACCATTTAAATTTTTCTCTTACAGGTCTAATACATCCGAAAAAGCAATACAACGCCCACCCGGAACAATATATAAAGCTAAACGAACCGTTCACTGGGTACTTACACGTACGAAAATCCCTATTGATTTACCTTATTTTACAAGGAAATAAAATGTGAAAAAAATATTTCTACATCCCATGGCCTTTCCCAACCATTTAAATTTTTCTCTTACAGGTCTAACACTTCCAAAAAACCAATACAACGCCCACCCGGAACAATATATAAAGCTAAACGAACCGTTCACTGGGCACTTATCCGTACGAAAATCCCTATTGATTTACCTGATTTTACAAGGAAATAAAATGTGAAAAACATATTTCTACATCCCATGGCCTTTCCCAACCCTTTAAATTTTTCTCTTACAGGTCTAACACTTCCAAAAAACCAATACAATGCCCACCCGGAACAATATCTAAAGCTAAACGAACCGTTCACTTGGTACTTATCCGTAAGAAAATCCCTATTGATTTATCTGTTTTTACAAGAAAGTAAAATGTGAAAAAAATATTTCTACATCCCATGGCCTTTCCCAACCATTTAAATTTTTCTCTTACAGGTCTAACACTTCCGAAAAACCAATACAACGCCCACCCGGAACAATATCTAAAGCTAAACGAACCGTTTACTGGGCACTTATCCGTACGAAAATCCCTATTGTTTTACCTGTTTTTACAAGGAAATAAAATGTGAAAAAAATATTTCTACATCCCATGGCCTTTCCCAACCATTTAAATTTTTCTCTTACAGGTCTAACACTTCCTAAAAACCAATACAACGCCCTCCCAGAACAATATATAAAGCAAACCAACAGTTCACTGGGTACTTATCCGTACGAATATCCCTATTGATTTACCTGATTTTACAGGGAAATAAAATGTGAAAAAAATATTTCTACATCCCATGGCCTTTCCCAACCATTTAAATTTTTCTCTTACAGGTCTAACACTTCCGAAAAACCAATACAACGACCACCCGGAACAATATCTAAAGCTAAACGAACCGTTCACTGGGTACTTATCCGTAAGAAAATCCCTATTGATTTATCTGTTTTTAAAAGGAAATTAAATGTGAAAAAAATATTTCTACATCCCATGGCCTTTCCCAACCATTTAAATTTTTCTCTTACAGGTCTAACACTTCCGAAAAACCAATACAACGCCCACCCGGAACAATATATAAAGCAAAACGAACCATTCACTGGGCACTTCTCCGTACGAAAATCCCTATTGTTTTACCTGTTTTTACAAGGAAATAAAATGTGAAAAAAATATTTCTACATCCCATGGCCTTTCCCAACCATTTAAATTTTTCTCTTACAGGTCTAACACTTCCGAAAAACCAATACAACGCCATCCCAGAACAATATATAAAGCCAACCAACAGTTCACTGGGTACTTACACGTACGAAAATCCCTATTGATTTACCTGTTTTTACAAGGAAATAAAATGTGAAAAAAATATTTCTACATCCCATGGCCTTTCCCAACCATTTAAATTTTTCTCTTACAGGTCTAACACTTCCGAAAAACCAATACAACGCCATCCCAGAACAATATCTAAAGCTAAACGAACCGTTCACTGGGTACTTATCCGTAAGAAAATCCCTATTGATTTACCTGTTTTTACAAGGAAATAAAATGTGAAAAAATATTTCTACATCCCATGGCCTTTCCCAACCATTTAAATTTTTCTCTTACAGGACTAATACTTCCGAAAAACCAATACAACGCCCACCCGGAACAATATATAAAGCTAAACGAACCGTTCACTGGGTACTTACACGTACGAAAATCCCTATTGATTTACCTGATTTTACAAGGAAATAAAATGTGAAAAAAATATTTCTACATCCCATGGCCTTTCCCAACCATTTAAATTTTTCTCTTACAGGTCTAACACTTCCGAAAAACCAATACAACGCCCACCCGGAACAATATATAAAGCTAAACGAACCGTTCACTGGGTACTTATCCGTACGAAAATCCCTATTGATTTACCTGTTTTTATAAGGAAATAAAATGTGAAAAAATATTTCTACATCCCATGGCCTTTCCCAACCATTTAAATTTTTCTCTTACAGGTCTAATACTTCCGAAAAACCAATAAAACGCCCACCCGGAACAATATATAAAGCTAAACAAACCGTTCACTGGGTACTTACACGTACGAAAATCCCTATTGATTTACCTGATTTTACAAGGAAATAAAATGTGAAAAAAATATTTCTACATCCCATGGCCTTTCCCAACCATTTAAATTTTTCTCTTACAGGTCTAACACTTCCGAAAAACCAATACAACGCCCACCCGGAACAATATATAAAGCTAAACGAACCGTTCACTGGGCACTTATCCGTACGAAAATCCCTATTGATTTACCTGATTTTACAAGGAAATAAAATGTGAAAAAATATTTCTACATCCCATGGTCTTTCCCAACCATTTAAATTTTTCTCTTACAGGTCTAATACTTCCGAAAAACCAATACAACGCCCACCCGGAACAATATATAAAGCTAAACGAACCGTTCACTGGGTACTTACACGTACGAAAATCCCTATTGTTTTACCTGTTTTTACAAGGAAATAAAATGTGAAAAAAATATTTCTACATCCCATGGCCTTTCCCAACCCTTTAAATTTTTCTCTTACAGGTCTAACACTTCCGAAAAACCAATACAACGACCACCCGGAACAATATCTAAAGCTAAACGAAGCGTTCACTGGGTACTTATCCGTAAGAAAATCCCTATTGATTTACCTGTTTTTACAAGGAAATAAAATGTGAAAAAATATTTCTACATCCCATGGCCTTTCCCAACCATTTAAATTTTTCTCTTACAGGTCTAATACTTCCGAAAAACCAATACAACGCCCACCCGGAACAATATATAAAGCTAAACGAACCGTTCACTGGGTACTTACACGTACGAAAATCCCTATTGTTTTATCTGTTTTTACAAGGAAATAAAATGTGAAAAAAATATTTCTACATCCCATGGCCTTTCCAAATCATTTATATTTTTCTCTTACAGGTCTAACACTTCCGAAAAACCAATACAACACCCACCCGGAACAATATATAAAGCTAAATGAACCGTTCACTGGCCACTTATCCGTACGAAAATCCCTATTGATTTACCTGATTTTACAAGGAAATAAAATGTGAAAAAAATATTTCTACATCCCATGGCCTTTCCCAACCATTTAAATTTTTCTCTTACAGGTCTAACACTTCCGAAAAACCAATACAACGACCACCCGGAACAATATCTAAAGCTAAATGAACCGTTCACTGGGTACTTATCCGTAAGAAAATCCCTATTGATTTACCTGTTTTTACAAGGAAATAAAATGTGAAAAAATATTTCTACATCCCATGGCCTTTCCCAACCATTTAAATTTTTCTCTTACAGGTCTAATACATCCGAAAAAGCAATACAACGCCCACCCGGAACAATATATAAAGCTAAACGAACCGTTCACTGGGTACTTACACGTATGAAAATCCCTATTGATTTACCTGTTTTTACAAGGAAATAAAATGTGAAAAAAATATTTCTACATCCCATGGCCTTTCCCAACCATTTAAATTTTTCTCTTACAGGTCTAACACTTCCAAAAAACCAATACAACGCCCACCCGGAACAATATATAAAGCTAAACGAACCGTTCACTGGGCACTTATCCGTACGAAAATCCCTATTGATTTACCTGATTTTACAAGGAAATAAAATGTGAAAAACATATTTCTACATCCCATGGCCTTTCCCAACCCTTTAAATTTTTCTCTTACAGGTCTAACACTTCCGAAAAACCAATACAACGCCCACCCGGAACAATATCTAAAGCTAAACAAACCGTTCACTTGGTACTTATCCGTAAGAAAATCCCTATTGATTTATCTGTTTTTACAAGGAAATAAAATGTGAAAAAATATTTCTACATCCCATGGCCTTTCCGAACCATTTAAATTTTTCTCTTACAGGTCTAATACTTCCGAAAAACCAATACAACGCCCACCCGGAACAATATATAAAGCTAAACGAACCGTTCACTGGGTACTTACACGTACGAAAATCCCTATTGTTTTATCTGTTTTTACAAGGAAATAAAATGTGAAAAAAATATTTCTACATCCCATGGCCTTTCCAAATCATTTATATTTTTCTCTTACAGGTCTAACACTTCCGAAAAACCAATACAACACCCACCCGGAACAATATATAAAGCTAAATGAACCGTTCACTGGCCACTTATCCGTACGAAAATCCCTATTGATTTACCTGATTTTACAAGGAAATAAAATGTGAAAAAAATATTTCTACATCCCATGGCCTTTCCCAACCATTTAAATTTTTCTCTTACAGGTCTAACACTTCCGAAAAACCAATACAACGACCACCCGGAACAATATCTAAAGCTAAATGAACCGTTCACTGGGTACTTATCCGTAAGAAAATCCCTATTGATTTACCTGTTTTTACAAGGAAATAAAATGTGAAAAAATATTTCTACATCCCATGGCCTTTCCCAACCATTTAAATTTTTCTCTTACAGGTCTAATACATCCGAAAAAGCAATACAACGCCCACCCGGAACAATATATAAAGCTAAACGAACCGTTCACTGGGTACTTACACGTATGAAAATCCCTATTGATTTACCTTATTTTACAAGGAAATAAAATGTGAAAAAAATATTTCTACATCCCATGGCCTTTCCCAACCATTTAAATTTTTCTCTTACAGGTCTAACACTTCCAAAAAACCAATACAACGCCCACCCGGAACAATATATAAAGCTAAACGAACCGTTCACTGGGCACTTATCCGTACGAAAATCCCTATTGATTTACCTGATTTTACAAGGAAATAAAATGTGAAAAACATATTTCTACATCCCATGGCCTTTCCCAACCCTTTAAATTTTTCTCTTACAGGTCTAACACTTCCGAAAAACCAATACAACGCCCACCCGGAACAATATCTAAAGCTAAACAAACCGTTCACTTGGTACTTATCCGTAAGAAAATCCCTATTGATTTATCTGTTTTTACAAGGAAATAAAATGTGAAAAAATATTTCTACATCCCATGGCCTTTCCGAACCATTTAAATTTTTCTCTTACAGGTCTAATACTTCCGAAAAACCAATACAACGCCCACCCGGAACAATATATAAAGCTAAACGAACCGTTCACTGGGTACTTACACGTACGAAAATCCCTATTGTTTTATCTGTTTTTACAAGGAAATAAAATGTGAAAAAAATATTTCTACATCCCATGGCCTTTCCAAATCATTTATATTTTTCTCTTACAGGTCTAACACTTCCGAAAAACCAATACAACACCCACCCGGAACAATATATAAAGCTAAATGAACCGTTCACTGGCCACTTATCCGTACGAAAATCCCTATTGATTTACCTGATTTTACAAGGAAATAAAATGTGAAAAAAATATTTCTACATCCCATGGCCTTTCCCAACCATTTAAATTTTTCTCTTACAGGTCTATCACTTCCGAAAAACCAATACAACGACCACCCGGAACAATATCTAAAGCTAAATGAACCGTTCACTGGGTACTTATCCGTAAGAAAATCCCTATTGATTTACCTGTTTTTACAAGGAAATAAAATGTGAAAAAATATTTCTACATCCCATGGCCTTTCCCAACCATTTAAATTTTTCTCTTACAGGTCTAATACATCCGAAAAAGCAATACAACGCCCACCCGGAACAATATATAAAGCTAAACGAACCGTTCACTGGGTACTTACACGTATGAAAATCCCTATTGATTTACCTTATTTTACAAGGAAATAAAATGTGAAAAAAATATTTCTACATCCCATGGCCTTTCCCAACCATTTAAATTTTTCTCTTACAGGTCTAACACTTCCAAAAAACCAATACAACGCCCACCCGGAACAATATATAAAGCTAAACGAACCGTTCACTGGGCACTTATCCGTACGAAAATCCCTATTGATTTACCTGATTTTACAAGGAAATAAAATGTGAAAAACATATTTCTACATCCCATGGCCTTTCCCAACCCTTTAAATTTTTCTCTTACAGGTCTAACACTTCCGAAAAACCAATACAACGCCCACCCGGAACAATATCTAAAGCTAAACAAACCGTTCACTTGGTACTTATCCGTAAGAAAATCCCTATTGATTTATCTGTTTTTACAAGGAAATAAAATGTGAAAAAATATTTCTACATCCCATGGCCCTTCCGAACCATTTAAATTTTTCTCTTACAGGTCTAATACTTCCGAAAAACCAATACAACGCCCACCCGGAACAATATATAAAGCTAAACGAACCGTTCACTGGGTACTTACACGTACGAAAATCCCTATTGATTTACCTTATTTTACAAGGAAATAAAATGTGAAAAAAATATTTCTACATCCCATGGCCTTTCCCAACCATTTAAATTTTTCTCTTACAGGTCTAACACTTCCAAAAAACCAATACAACGCCCACCCGGGACAATATATAAAGCTAAACGAACCGTTCACTGGGCACTTATCCGTACGAAAATCCCTATTGATTTACCTGATTTTACAAGGAAATAAAATGTGAAAAACATATTTCTACATCCCATGGCCTTTCCCAACCCTTTAAATTTTTCTCTTACAGGTCTAACACTTCCAAAAAACCAATACAATGCCCACCCGGAACAATATCTAAAGCTAAACGAACCGTTCACTTGGTACTTATCCGTAAGAAAATCCCTATTGATTTATCTGTTTTTACAAGAAAGTAAAATGTGAAAAAAATATTTCTACATCCCATGGCCTTTCCCAACCATTTAAATTTTTCTCTTACAGGTCTAACACTTCCGAAAAACCAATACAACGCCCACCCGGAACAATATCTAAAGCTAAACGAACCGTTTACTGGGCACTTATCCGTACGAAAATCCCTATTGTTTTACCTGTTTTTACAAGGAAATAAAATGTGAAAAAAATATTTCTACATCCCATGGCCTTTCCCAACCATTTAAATTTTTCTCTTACAGGTCTAACACTTCCTAAAAACCAATACAACGCCCTCCCAGAACAATATATAAAGCAAACCAACAGTTCACTGGGTACTTATCCGTACGAATATCCCTATTGATTTACCTGATTTTACAGGGAAATAAAATGTGAAAAAAATATTTCTACATCCCATGGCCTTTCCCAACCATTTAAATTTTTCTCTTACAGGTCTAACACTTCCGAAAAACCAATACAACGACCACCCGGAACAATATCTAAAGCTAAACGAACCGTTCACTGGGTACTTATCCGTAAGAAAATCCCTATTGATTTATCTGTTTTTAAAAGGAAATAAAATGTGAAAAAAATATTTCTACATCCCATGGCCTTTCCCAACCATTTAAATTTTTCTCTTACAGGTCTAACACTTCCGAAAAACCAATACAACGCCCACCCGGAACAATATATAAAGCAAAACGAACCATTCACTGGGCACTTCTCCGTACGAAAATCCCTATTGTTTTACCTGTTTTTACAAGGAAATAAAATGTGAAAAAAATATTTCTACATCCCATGGCCTTTCCCAACCATTTAAATTTTTCTCTTACAGGTCTAACACTTCCGAAAAACCAATACAACGCCATCCCAGAACAATATATAAAGCCAACCAACAGTTCACTGGGTACTTACACGTACGAAAATCCCTATTGATTTACCTGTTTTTACAAGGAAATAAAATGTGAAAAAAATATTTCTACATCCCATGGCCTTTCCCAACCATTTAAATTTTTCTCTTACAGGTCTAACACTTCCGAAAAACCAATACAACGCCATCCCAGAACAATATCTAAAGCTAAACGAACCGTTCACTGGGTACTTATCCGTAAGAAAATCCCTATTGATTTACCTGTTTTTACAAGGAAATAAAATGTGAAAAAATATTTCTACATCCCATGGCCTTTCCCAACCATTTAAATTTTTCTCTTACAGGACTAATACTTCCGAAAAACCAATACAACGCCCACCCGGAACAATATATAAAGCTAAACGAACCGTTCACTGGGTACTTACACGTACGAAAATCCCTATTGATTTACCTGATTTTACAAGGAAATAAAATGTGAAAAAAATATTTCTACATCCCATGGCCTTTCCCAACCATTTAAATTTTTCTCTTACAGGTCTAACACTTCCGAAAAACCAATACAACGCCCACCCGGAACAATATATAAAGCTAAACGAACCGTTCACTGGGTACTTATCCGTACGAAAATCCCTATTGATTTACCTGTTTTTATAAGGAAATAAAATGTGAAAAAAATATTTCTACATTCAATGGCCTTACCCAACCATTTAAATTTTTCTCTTACAGGTCTAACACTTCGGAGAAACCAATACAACGCCCACCCGGAACAATATATAAAGCTAAACGAACCGTTCACTGCGTACTTATCCGTACGAAAATCCCTATTGATTTACCTGTTTTTACAAGGAAATAAAATGTGAAAAAATATTTCTACATCCCATGGCCTTTCCCAACCATTTAAATTTTTCTCTTACAGGTCTAATACTTCCGAAAAACCAATACAACGCCCACCCGGAACAATATATAAAGCTAAACGAACCGTTCACTGGGTACTTACACGTACCAAAATCCCTATTGATTTACCTGATTTTACAAGGAAATAAAATGTGAAAAAAATATTTCTACATCCAATGGCTTTTCCCAACCATTTAAATTTTTCTCTTACAGGTCTAACACTTTCGAGAAACCAATACAACGCCCACCCGGAACAATATCTAAAGCTAAACGAACCGTTCACTTGGTACTTATCAGTAAGAAAATCCCTATTGATTTATCTGTTTTTACAAGGAAGTAAAATGTGAAAAACATATTTCTACATCCCATGGCATTTCCCAACCATTTAAATTTTTCTCTTACAGGTCTAACACTTCCGAAAAACCAATACAACGCCCACCCGGAACAATATATAAAGCTAAACGAACCATTCACTGGGCACTTATCCGTACGAAAATCCCTATTGTTTTACCTGTTTTTACAAGGAAATAAAATGTGAAAAAAATATTTCTACATCCCATGTCCTTTCCCAACCATTTAAATTTGTCTCTTACAGGTCTAACACTTCCAAAAAACCAATACAACGCCCTCCCAGAACAATATATAAAGCTAAACGAACCGTTCACTGGGTACTTACACGTACCAAAATCCCTATTGATTTACCTGATTTTACAAGGAAATAAAATGTGAAAAAAGTATTTCTACATCCCATGGCCTTTCCCAACCATTTAAATTTTTCTCTTACAGGTCTAACACTTCCGAAAAACCAATACAACGCCCTCCCAGAACAATATATAAAGCAAACCAACAGTTCACTGGGTACTTACACGTACGAAAATCCCTATTGATTTACCTGTTTTTACAAGGAAATAAAATGTGAAAAAAATATTTCTACATCCCATGGCCTTTCCCAACCATTTAAATTTTTCTCTTACAGGTCTAACACTTCCGAACAACCAATACAACGCCCTCCAAGTACAATATATAAAGCTAAACGAACCGTTCACTGGGCACTTATCCTTACGAAAATCCCTATTAATTTACCTGTTTTTACAAGGAAATAAAATGTGAAAAAAATATTTCTACATTCCATGGCCTTTCCCAACCATTTAAATTTTTCTCTTACAGGTCTAACACTTCGGAGAAACCAATACAACGCCCACCCGGAACAATATATAAAGCTAAACGAACCGTTCACTGCGTACTTATCCGTACGAAAATCCCTATTGATTTACCTGTTTTTACAAGGAAATAAAATGTGAAAAAATATTTCTACATCCCATGGCCTTTCCCAACCATTTAAATTTTTCTCTTACAGGTCTAATACTTCCGAAAAACCAATACAACGCCCACCCAGAACAATATATAAAGCTAAACGAACCGTTCACTGGGTACTTACACGTACCAAAATCCCTATTGATTTACCTGATTTTACAAGGAAATAAAATGTGAAAAAAATATTTCTACATCCCATGGCCTTTCCCAACCATTTAAATTTTTCTCTTACAGGTCTAACACTTCCGAAAAACCAATACAACGCCCACCCGGAACAATATATAAAGCAAAACGAACCATTCACTGGGCACTTCTCCGTACGAAAATCCCTATTGTTTTACCTGTTTTTACAAGGAAATAAAATGTGAAAAAAATATTTCTACATCCCATGGCCTTTCCCAACCATTTAAATTTTTCTCTTACAGGTCTAACACTTCCGAAAAACCAATACAACGCCATCCCAGAACAATATATAAAGCCAACCAACAGTTCACTGGGTACTTACACGTACGAAAATCCCTATTGATTTACCTGTTTTTACAAGGAAATAAAATGTGAAAAAAATATTTCTACATCCCATGGCCTTTCCCAACCATTTAAATTTGTCTCTTACAGGTCTAACACTTCTGAAAAACCAATACAACGCCATCCCAGAACAATATATAAAGCAAACCAACAGTTCACTGGGTACTTACACGTACGAAAATCCCTATTGATTTACGTGATTTTACAAGGAAATAAAATGTGAAAAAAATATTTCTACATCCCATGGCCTTTCCCAACCATTTAAATTTTTCTCTTACAGGTCTAACACTTCCGAAAAACCAATACAACGACCACCCGGAACAATATCTAAAGCTAAACGAACCGTTCACTGGGTACTTATCCGTAAGAAAATCCCTATTGATTTACCTGTTTTTACAAGGAAATAAAATGTGAAAAAATATTTCTACATCCCATGGCCTTTCCCAACCATTTAAATTTTTCTCTTACAGGACTAATACTTCCGAAAAACCAATACAACGCCCACCCGGAACAATATATAAAGCTAAACGAACCGTTCACTGGGTACTTACACGTACGAAAATCCCTATTGATTTACCTGATTTTACAAGGAAATAAAATGTGAAAAAAATATTTCTACATCCCATGGCCTTTCCCAACCATTTAAATTTTTCTCTTACAGGTCTAACACTTCCGAAAAACCAATACAACGCCCACCCGGAACAATATATAAAGCTAAACGAACCGTTCACTGGGTACTTATCCGTACGAAAATCCCTATTGATTTACCTGTTTTTACAAGGAAATAAAATGTGAAAAAAATATTTCTACATTCAATGGCCTTACCCAACCATTTAAATTTTTCTCTTACAGGTCTAACACTTCGGAGAAACCAATACAACGCCCACCCGGAACAATATATAAAGCTAAACGAACCGTTCACTGCGTACTTATCCGTACGAAAATCCCTATTGATTTACCTGTTTTTACAAGGAAATAAAATGTGAAAAAATATTTCTACATCCCATGGCCTTTCCCAACCATTTAAATTTTTCTCTTACAGGTCTAATACTTCCGAAAAACCAATACAACGCCCACCCGGAACAATATATAAAGCTGAACGAACCGTTCACTGGGTACTTACACGTACCAAAATCCCTATTGATTTACCTGATTTTACAAGGAAATAAAATGTGAAAAAAATATTTCTACATCCAATGGCTTTTCCCAACCATTTAAATTTTTCTCTTACAGGTCTAACACTTTCGAGAAACCAATACAACGCCCACCCGGAACAATATCTAAAGCTAAACGAACCGTTCACTTGGTACTTATCCGTAAGAAAATCCCTATTGATTTATCTGTTTTTACAAGGAAGTAAAATGTGAAAAACATATTTCTACATCCTATGGCATTTCCCAACCATTTAAATTTTTCTCTTACAGGTCTAACACTTCCGAAAAACCAATACAACGCCCACCCGGAACAATATATAAAGCTAAACGAACCATTCACTGGGCACTTATCCGTACGAAAATCCCTATTGTTTTACCTGTTTTTACAAGGAAATAAAATGTGAAAAAAATATTTCTACATCCCATGTCCTTTCCCAACCATTTAAATTTGTCTCTTACAGGTCTAACACTTCCAAAAAACCAATACAACGCCCTCCCAGAACAATATATAAAGCTAAACGAACCGTTCACTGGGTACTTACACGTACCAAAATCCCTATTGATTTACCTGAATTTACAAGGAAATAAAATGTGAAAAAAGTATTTCTACATCCCATGGCCTTTCCCAACCATTTAAATTTTTCTCTTACAGGTCTAACACTTCCGAAAAACCAATACAACGCCCTCCCAGAACAATATATAAAGCAAACCAACAGTTCACTGGGTACTTACACGTACGAAAATCCCTATTGATTTACCTGTTTTTACAAGGAAATAAAATGTGAAAAAAAATATTTCTACATCCCATGGCCTTTCCCAACCATTTAAATTTTTCTCTTACAGGTCTAACACTTCCGAACAACCAATACAACGCCCTCCAAGTACAATATATAAAGCTAAACGAACCGTTCACTGGGCACTTATCCTTACGAAAATCCCTATTAATTTACCTGTTTTTACAAGGAAATAAAATGTGAAAAAAATATTTCTACATTCCATGGCCTTTCCCAACCATTTAAATTTTTCTCTTACAGGTTTAACACTTCGGAGAAACCAATACAACGCCCACCCGGAACAATATATAAAGCTAAACGAACCGTTCACTGCGTACTTATCCGTACGAAAATCCCTATTGATTTACCTGTTTTTACAAGGAAATAAAATGTGAAAAAATATTTCTACATCCCATGGCCTTTCCCAACCATTTAAATTTTTCTCTTACAGGTCTAATACTTCCGAAAAACCAATACAACGCCCACCCAGAACAATATATAAAGCTAAACGAACCGTTCACTGGGTACTTACACGTACGAAAATCCCTATTGATTTACCTGTTTTTACAAGGAAATAAAATGTGAAAAAAATATTTCTACATCCAATGGCTTTTCCCAACCATTTAAATTTTTCTCTTACAGGTCTAACACTTTCGAGAAACCAATACAACGACCACCCGGAACAATATCTAAAGCTAAACGAACCGTTCACTGGGTACTTATCCGTAAGAAAATCCCTATTGATTTATCTGTTTTTAAAAGGAAATAAAACGTGAAAAAAATATTTCTACATCCCATGGCCTTTCCCAACCATTTAAATTTTTCTCTTACAGGTCTAACACTTCCGAAAAACCAATACAACGCCCACCCGGAACAATATATAAAGCAAAACGAACCATTCACTGGGCACTTCTCCGTACGAAAATCCCTATTGTTTTACCTGTTTTTACAAGGAAATAAAATGTGAAAAAAATATTTCTACATCCCATGGCCTTTCCCAACCATTTAAATTTTTCTCTTACAGGTCTAACACTTCCGAAAAACCAATACAACGCCCACCCGGAACAATATATAAAGCTAAACGAACCGTTCACTGGGTACTTATCCGTACGAAAATCCCTATTGATTTACCTGTTTTTACAAGGAAATAAAATGTGAAAAAAATATTTCTACATTCAATGGCCTTACCCAACCATTTAAATTTTTCTCTTACAGGTCTAACACTTCGGAGAAACCAATACAACGCCCACCCGGAACAATATATAAAGCTAAACGAACCGTTCACTGCGTACTTATCCGTACGAAAATCCCTATTGATTTACCTGTTTTTACAAGGAAATAAAATGTGAAAAAATATTTCTACATCCCATGGCCTTTCCCAACCATTTAAATTTTTCTCTTACAGGTCTAATACTTCCGAAAAACCAATACAACGCCCACCCGGAACAATATATAAAGCTAAACGAACCGTTCACTGGGTACTTACACGTACCAAAATCCCTATTGATTTACCTGATTTTACAAGGAAATAAAATGTGAAAAAAATATTTCTACATCCAATGGCTTTTCCCAACCATTTAAATTTTTCTCTTACAGGTCTAACACTTTCGAGAAACCAATACAACGCCCACCCGGAACAATATCTAAAGCTAAACGAACCGTTCACTTGGTACTTATCCGTAAGAAAATCCCTATTGATTTATCTGTTTTTACAAGGAAGTAAAATGTGAAAAACATATTTCTACATCCCATGGCATTTCCCAACCATTTAAATTTTTCTCTTACAGGTCTAACACTTCCGAAAAACCAATACAACGCCCACCCGGAACAATATATAAAGCTAAACGAACCATTCACTGGGCACTTATCCGTACGAAAATCCCTATTGTTTTACCTGTTTTTACAAGGAAATAAAATGTGAAAAAAATATTTCTACATCCCATGTCCTTTCCCAACCATTTAAATTTGTCTCTTACAGGTCTAACACTTCCAAAAAACCAATACAACGCCCTCCCAGAACAATATATAAAGCTAAACGAACCGTTCACTGGGTACTTACACGTACCAAAATCCCTATTGATTTACCTGATTTTACAAGGAAATAAAATGTGAAAAAAGTATTTCTACATCCCATGGCCTTTCCCAACCATTTAAATTTTTCTCTTACAGGTCTAACACTTCCGAAAAACCAATACAACGCCCTCCCAGAACAATATATAAAGCAAACCAACAGTTCACTGGGTACTTACACGTACGAAAATCCCTATTGATTTACCTGTTTTTACAAGGAAATAAAATGTGAAAAAAATATTTCTACATCCCATGGCCTTTCCCAACCATTTAAATTTTTCTCTTACAGGTCTAACACTTCCGAACAACCAATACAACGCCCTCCAAGTACAATATATAAAGCTAAACGAACCGTTCACTGGGCACTTATCCTTACGAAAATCCCTATTAATTTACCTGTTTTTACAAGGAAATAAAATGTGAAAAAAATATTTCTACATTCCATGGCCTTTCCCAACCATTTAAATTTTTCTCTTACAGGTCTAACACTTCGGAGAAACCAATACAACGCCCACCCGGAACAATATATAAAGCTAAACGAACCGTTCACTGCGTACTTATCCGTACGAAAATCCCTATTGATTTACCTGTTTTTACAAGGAAATAAAATGTGAAAAAATATTTCTACATCCCATGGCCTTTCCCAACCATTTAAATTTTTCTCTTACAGGTCTAACAATTCCGAAAAACCAATACAACGCCATCCCAGAACAATATATAAAGCAAACCAACAGTTCACTGGGTACTTACACGTACGAAAATCCCTATTGATTTACGTGATTTTACAAGGAAATAAAATGTGAAAAAAATATTTCTACATCCCATGGCCTTTCCCAACCGTTTAAATTTTTCTCTTACAGGTCTAACACTTCCGAAAAACCAATACAACGACCACCCGGAACAATATCTAAAGCTAAACGAACCGTTCACTGGGTACTTATCCGTAAGAAAATCCCTATTGATTTACCTGTTTTTACAAGGAAATAAAATGTGAAAAAATATTTCTACATCCCATGGCCTTTCCCAACCATTTAAATTTTTCTCTTACAGGACTAATACTTCCGAAAAACCAATACAACGCCCACCCGGAACAATATATAAAGCTAAACGAACCGTTCACTGGGTACTTACACGTACGAAAATCCCTATTGATTTACCTGATTTTACAAGGAAATAAAATGTGAAAAAAATATTTCTACATCCCATGGCCTTTCCCAACCATTTAAATTTTTCTCTTACAGGTCTAACACTTCCGAAAAACCAATACAACGCCCACCCGGAACAATATATAAAGCTAAACGAACCGTTCACTGGGTACTTATCCGTACGAAAATCCCTATTGATTTACCTGTTTTTACAAGGAAATAAAATGTGAAAAAAATATTTCTACATTCAATGGCCTTACCCAACCATTTAAATTTTTCTCTTACAGGTCTAACACTTCGGAGAAACCAATACAACGCCCACCCGGAACAATATATAAAGCTAAACGAACCGTTCACTGCGTACTTATCCGTACGAAAATCCCTATTGATTTACCTGTTTTTACAAGGAAATAAAATGTGAAAAAATATTTCTACATCCCATGGCCTTTCCCAACCATTTAAATTTTTCTCTTACAGGTCTAATACTTCCGAAAAACCAATACAACGCCCACCCGGAACAATATATAAAGCTAAACGAACCGTTCACTGGGTACTTACACGTACCAAAATCCCTATTGATTTACCTGATTTTACAAGGAAATAAAATGTGAAAAAAATATTTCTACATCCAATGGCTTTTCCCAACCATTTAAATTTTTCTCTTACAGGTCTAACACTTTCGAGAAACCAATACAACGCCCACCCGGAACAATATCTAAAGCTAAACGAACCGTTCACTTGGTACTTATCCGTAAGAAAATCCCTATTGATTTATCTGTTTTTACAAGGAAGTAAAATGTGAAAAACATATTTCTACATCCCATGGCATTTCCCAACCATTTAAATTTTTCTCTTACAGGTCTAACACTTCCGAAAAACCAATACAACGCCCACCCGGAACAATATATAAAGCTAAACGAACCATTCACTGGGCACTTATCCGTACGAAAATCCCTATTGTTTTACCTGTTTTTACAAGGAAATAAAATGTGAAAAAAATATTTCTACATCCCATGTCCTTTCCCAACCATATAAATTTGTCTCTTACAGGTCTAACACTTCCAAAAAACCAATACAACGCCCTCCCAGAACAATATATAAAGCTAAACGAACCGTTCACTGGGTACTTACACGTACCAAAATCCCTATTGATTTACGTGATTTTACAAGGAAATAAAATGTGAAAAAAGTATTTCTACATCCCATGGCCTTTCCCAACCATTTAAATTTTTCTCTTACAGGTCTAACACTTCCAAAAAACCAATACAACGCCCTCCCAGAACAATATATAAAGCAAACCAACAGTTCACTGGGTACTTACACGTACGAAAATCCCTATTGATTTACCTGTTTTTACAAGGAAATAAAATGTGAAAAAAATATTTCTACATCCCATGGCCTTTCCCAACCATTTAAATTTTTCTCTTACAGGTCTAACACTTCCGAACAACCAATACAACGCCCTCCAAGTACAATATATAAAGCTAAACGAACCGTTCACTGGGCACTTATCCTTACGAAAATCCCTATTAATTTACCTGTTTTTACAAGGAAATAAAATGTGAAAAAAATATTTCTACATTCCATGGCCTTTCCCAACCATTTAAATTTTTCTCTTACAGGTCTAACACTTCGGAGAAACCAATACAACGCCCACCCGGAACAATATATAAAGCTAAACGAACCGTTCACTGCGTACTTATCCGTACGAAAATCCCTATTGATTTACCTGTTTTTAAAAGGAAATAAAATGTGAAAAAATATTTCTACATCCCATGGCCTTTCCCAACCATTTAAATTTTTCTCTTACAGGTCTAATACTTCCGAAAAACCAATACAAGGCCCACCCAGAACAATATATAAAGCTAAACGAACCGTTCACTGGGTACTTACACGTACCAAAATCCCTATTGATTTACCTGATTTTACAAGGAAATAAAATGTGAAAAAAATATTTCTACATCCCATGGCCTTTCCCAACCATTTAAATTTTTCTCTTACAGGTCTAACACTTCCGAAAAACCAATACAACGCCCACCCGGAACAATATATAAAGCTAAACGAACCGTTCACTGGGTACTTACACGTACGAAAATCCCTATTGATTTACCTGTTTTTACAAGGAAATAAAATGTGAAAAAAATATTTCTACATCCAATGGCTTTTCCCAACCATTTAAATTTTTCTCTTACAGGTCTAACACTTTCGAGAAACCAATACAACGCCCACCCGGAACAATATCTAAAGCTAAACGAACCGTTCACTTGGTACTTATCCGTAAGAAAATCCCTATTGATTTATCTGTTTTTACAAGGAAATAAAATGTGAAAAAAATATTTCTACATCCAATGGCTTTTCCCAACCATTTAAATTTTTCTCTTACAGGTCTAACACTTCCGAAAAACCAATACAACGCCCACCCGGAACAATATATAAAGCTAAACGAAACGTTCACTGGGTACTTACACGTACGAAAATCCCTATTGATTTACCTGTTTTTACAAGGAAATAAAATGTGAAAAAAATATTTCTACATCCAATGGCTTTTCCCAACCATTTAAATTTTTCTCTTACAGGTCTAACACTTTCGAGAAACCAATACAACGCCCACCCGGAACAATATCTAAAGCTAAACGAACCGTTCACTTGGTACTTATCCGTAAGAAAATCCCTATTGATTTATCTGTTTTTACAAGGAAGTAAAATGTGAAAAACATATTTCTACATCCCATGGCATTTCCCAACCATTTAAATTTTTCTCTTACAGGTCTAACACTCCCGAAAAACCAATACAACGCCCACCCGGAACAATATATAAAGCTAAACGAACCGTTCACTGGGCACTTATCCGTACGAAAATCCCTATTGTTTTACCTGTTTTTACAAGGAAATAAAATGTGAAAAAAATATTTCTACATCCCATGGCCTTTCCCAACCATTTACATTTTTCTCTTACAGGTCTAACACTTCCGAAAAACCAATACAACGCCCTCCCAGAACAATATATAAAGCAAACCAACAGTTCACTGGGTACTTATCCGTACGAATATCCCTATTGATTTACCTGATTTTACAGGGAAATAAAATGTGAAAAAAATATTTCTACATCCCATGGCCTTTCCCAACCATTTAAATTTTTCTCTTACAGGTCTAACACTTCCGAAAAACCAATACAACGACCACCCGGAACAATATCTAAAGCTAAACGAACCGTTCACTGGGTACTTATCCGTAAGAAAATCCCTATTGATTTACCTGTTTTTACAAGGAAATAAAATGTGAAAAAATATTTCTACATCCCATGGCCTTTCCCAACCATTTAAATTTTTCTCTTACAGGTCTAACACTTCCGAAAAACCAATGCAACGCCCACCCGGAACAATATATAAAGCTAAACGAACCGTTCACTGGGTACTTACACGTACAAAAATCCCTATTGATTTACCTGTTTTTACAAGGAAATAAAATGTGAAAAAAATATTTCTACATCCAATGGCTTTTCCCAACCATTTAAATTTTTCTCTTACAGGTCTAACACTTTCGAGAAACCAATACAACGCCCACCCGGAACAATATCTAAAGCTAAACGAACCGTTCACTTGGTACTTATCCGTAAGAAAATCCCTATTGATTTATCTGTTTTTAAGAGGAAGTAAAATGTGAAAAACATATTTCTACATCCCATGGCATTTCCCAACCATTTAAATTTTTCTCTTACAGGTCTAACACTTCCGAAAAACCAATACAACGCCCACCCGGAACAATATATAAAGCTAAACGAACCGTTCACTGGGCACTTATCCGTACGAAAATCCCCATTGTTTTACCTGTTTTTACAAGGAAATAAAATGTGAAAAAAATATTTCTACATCCCATGTCCTTTCCCAACCATTTAAATTTGTCTCTTACAGGTCTAACACTTCCAAAAAACCAATACAACGCCCTCCCAGAACAATATATAAAGCTAAACGAACCGTTCACTGGGTACTTACACGTACCAAAATCCCTATTGATTTACCTGATTTTACAAGGAAATAAAATGTGAAAAAAATATTTCTACATCCCATGGCCTTTCCCAACCATTTAAATTTTTCTCTTACAGGTCTAACACTTCCGAAAAACCAATACAACGCCCTCCCAGAACAATATATAAAGCAAACCAACAGTTCACTGGGTACTTACACGTACGAAAATCCCTATTGATTTACCTGTTTTTACAAGGAAATAAAATGTGAAAAAAATATTTCTACATCCCATGGCCTTTCCCAACCATTTAAATTTTTCTCTTACAGGTCTAACACTTCCGAAAAACCAATACAACGCCCTCCCAGAACAATATATAAAGCTAAACGAACCGTTCACTGGGTACTTATCCGTACGAAAATCCCTATTGATTTACCTGTTTTTACAAGGAAATAAAATGTGAAAAAAATATTTCTACATCCCATGGCTTTTCCCAACCATTTAAATTTTTCTCTTACATGTCTAACACTTCTGAAAAACCAATACAACGCACACCCGGAACAATATATATAGCTAAACGAACTGTTCACTGGGCACTTATCCGTACGAAAATCCCTATTGTTTTACCTGTTTTTACAAGGAAATAAAATGTGAAAAAAATATTTCTACATCCCATGGCCTTTCCCAACCATTTAAATTTTTCTCTTACAGGTCTAACACTTCCGAAAAACCAATACAACGCCCTCCCAGAACAATATATAAAGCAAACCAACAGTTCACTGGGTACTTATCCGTACGAATATCCCTATTGATTTACCTGATTTTACAGGGAAATAAAATGTGAAAAAAATATTTCTACATCCCATGGCCTTTCCCAACCATTTAAATTTTTCTCTTACAGGTCTAACACTTCCGAAAAACCAATTCAACGACCACCCGGAACAATATCTAAAGCTAAACGAACCGTTCACTGGGTACTTATCCGTAAGAAAATCCCTATTGATTTACCTGTTTTTACAAGGAAATAAAATGTGAAAAAATATTTCTACATCCCATGGCCTTTCCCAACCATTTAAATTTTTCTCTTACAGGTCTAACACTTCCGAAAAACCAATGCAACGCCCACCCGGAACAATATATAAAGCTAAACGAACCGTTCACTGGGTACTTACACGTACGAAAATCCCTATTGATTTACCTGTTTTTACAAGGAAATAAAATGTGAAAAAAATATTTCTACATCCAATGGCTTTTCCCAACCATTTAAATTTTTCTCTTACAGGTCTAACACTTTCGAGAAACCAATACAACGCCCACCCGGAACAATATCTAAAGCTAAACGAACCGTTCACTTGGTACTTATCCGTAAGAAAATCCCTATTGATTTATCTGTTTTTAAGAGGAAGTAAAATGTGAAAAACATATTTCTACATCCCATGGCATTTCCCAACCATTTAAATTTTTCTCTTACAGGTCTAACACTTCCGAAAAACCAATACAACGCCCACCCGGAACAATATATAAAGCTAAACGAACCGTTCACTGGGCACTTATCCGTACGAAAATCCCTATTGTTTTACCTGTTTTTACAAGGAAATAAAATGTGAAAAAAATATTTCTACATCCCATGTCCTTTCCCAACCATTTAAATTTGTCTCTTACAGGTCTAACACTTCCAAAAAACCAATACAACGCCCTCCCAGAACAATATATAAAGCTAAACGAACCGTTCACTGGGTACTTACACGTACGAAAATCCCTATTGATTTACCTGATTTTACAAGGAAATAAAATGTGAAAAAAATATTTCTACATCCCATGGCCTTTCCCAACCATTTAAATTTTTCTCTTACAGGTCTAACACTTCTGAAAAACCCATACAACGCCCACCCGGAACAATATATAAAGCTAAACGAACCGTTCACTGGGTACTTATCCGTACGAAAATTCCTATTGATTTACCTGTTTTTACAAGGAAATAAAATGTGGAAAAAATATTTCTACATCCCATGGCCTTTCCCAACCATTTAAATTTTTCTCTTACAGGTCTAACACTTCCGAAAAACCAATACAAAGCCCACCCGGAACAATATATAAAGCTAAATGAACCGTTCACTGGGTACTTATCCTTAAGAAAATCCCTATTGATTTACCTGTTTTTACAAGTAAATAAAATGTGAAAAAAATATTTCTACATCCCATGGCCTTTCCCAACCATTTAAATTTGTCTCTTACAGGTCTAACACTTCCGAAAAACCAATACAACACCCACCTGGAACAATATACAAAGCTAAACGAACCGTTCACTGGGCACTTATCCTTACGAAAATCCCTATTAATTTACCTGTTTTTATAAGGAAATAAAATGTGAAAAAAATATTTCTACATCCCATGGCCTTTCCCAACCATTTAAATTTTTCTCTAACAGGTCTAACACTTCCGAAAAACCAATACAACGCCCTCCCAGAACAATATATAAAGCAAACCAACAGTTCACTGGTACTTACACGTACGAAAATCCCTATTGATTTACCTGTTTTTACAAGGAAATAAAATGTGAAAAAAATATTTCTACATCCCATGGCCTTTCCCAACCATTTAAATTTTTCTCTAACAGGTCTAACACTTCCGAAAAACCAATACAACGCCCACCCGGAACAATATATAAAGCTAAACAAACCGTTCACTGGGCACTTATCCTTACGAAAATCCCTATTGATTTACCTGTTTTTACAAGGAAATAAAACGTGAAAAAAATATTTCTACATCCCATGGCCTTTCCCAACCATTTAAATTTTTCTCTTACAGGTCTAACACTTCCGAAAAACCAATACAACGCCCACCCGGAACAATATATAAAGCTAAACGAACCGTTCACTGGGCACTTATCCTTACGAAAATCCCTATTGATTTACCTGTTTTTACAAGGAAATAAAACGTGAAAAAAATATTTCTACATCCCATGGCCTTTCCCAACCATTTAAATTTGTCTCTTACAGGTCTAACATTTCCAAAAAACCAATACAACGCACACCCGGAACAATATATAAAGCTAAACAAACCGTTCACTGGGCACTTATCCGTATGATTATCCCTATTGATGTACCTGTTTTTATAAGGAAATAAAATGTGAAAAAAATATTTCTACATCCCATGGCCTTTCCCAACCATTTAAATTTTTCTCTTACAGGTCTAACACTTCCGAACAACCAATACAACGCCCTCCAAGTACAATATATAAAGCTAAACGAACAGTTCACTGTGTACTTACACGTCGGAAAATCCCTATTGATTTACCTGTTTTTACAAGGAAATAAAATGTGAAAAAAATATTTCTACATCCCATGGCCTTTCCCAACCATTTAAATTTTTCTCTTACAGGTCTAACACTTCCGAAAAACCAATACAAAGCCCACCCGGAACAATATATAAAGCTAAATGAACCGTTCACTTGGTACTTATCCGTAAGAAAATCCCTATTGATTTACCTGTTTTTACAAGTAAATAAAATGTGAAAAAAATATTTCTACATCCCATGGCCTTTCCCAACCATTTAAATTTGTCTCTTACAGGTCTAACACTTCCGAAAAACCAATACAACGCCCACCTGGAACAATATACAAAGCTAAACGAACCGTTCACTGGGCACTTATCCTTACGAAAATCCCTATTAATTTACCTGTTTTTATAAGGAAATAAAATGTGAAAAAAATATTTCTACATCCCATGGCCTTTCCCAACCATTTAAATTTTTCTCTAACAGGTCTAACACTTCCGAAAAATCAATACAACGCCCTCCCAGAACAATATATAAAGCAAACCAACAGTTCACTGGTACTTACAAGTACGAAAATCCCTATTGATTTACCTGTTTTTACAAGGAAATAAAATGTGAAAAAAATATTTCTACATCCCATGGCCTTTCCCAACCATTTAAATTTTTCTCTAACAGGTCTAACACTTCCGAAAAACCAATACAACGCCCACCCGGAACAATATATAAAGCTAAACAAACCGTTCACTGGGCACTTATCCGTATGAAAATCCCTATTGATGTACCTGTTTTTACAAGGAAATAAAATGTGAAAAAAATATTTCTACATCCCATGGCCTTTCCCAACCATTTAAATTTTTCTCTTACAGGTCTAACACTTCCGAAAAACCAATACAACGCCCACCCGGAACAATATATAAAGCTAAACGAACCGTTCACTGGGCACTTAACCGTACGAAAATCCCTATTGTTTTACCTGTTTTTAAAAGGAAATAAAATGTGAAAAAAATATTTCTACATCCCATGGCCTTTCCCAACCATTTAAATTTTTCTCTTACAGGTCTAACACTTCCGAAAAACCAATACAAGGCCCACCCGGAACAATATATAAAGCTAAACGAACCGTTCACTGGGTACTTACACGTACGAAAATCCCTATTGATTTACCTGTTTTTACAAGGAAATAAAATGTGAAAAAAATATTTCTACATCCAATGGACTTTCCCAACCATTTAAATTTTTCTCTTACAGGTCTAACACTTCTGAGAAACCAATACAACGCCCACCCGGAACAATATATAAAGCTAAACGAACCGTTCACTGGGTACTTATCGGTACGAAAATCCCTATTGATTTACCTGATTTTACAAGGAAATAAAATGTGAAAAAAATATTTCTACATCCCATGGCTTTTCCCAACCATTTAAATTTTTCTCTTACAGGTCTAACACTTCTGAAAAACCAATACAACGCCCACCCGGAACAATATATAAAGCTAAACGAACCGTTCACTGGGCACTTATCCGTACGAAAATCCCTATTGATTTACCTGATTTTACAAGGAAATAAAATGTGAAAAAAGTATTTCTACATCCCATGGCCTTTCCCAACCATTTAAATTTTTCTCTTACAGGTCTAACACTTCCGAAAAACCAATACAACGCCCTCCCAGAACAATATATAAAGCAAACCAACAGTTCACTGGGTACTTACACGTACGAAAATCCCTATTGATTTACCTGTTTTTACAAGGAAATAAAATGTGAAAAAAATATTTCTACATCCCATGGCCTTTCCCAACCATTTAAATTTTTCTCTTACAGGTCTAACACTTTCGAGAAACCAATACAACGCCCACCCGGAACAATATATAAAGCTAAACGAACCGTTCACTGGGCACTTATCCTTACGAAAATCCCTATTAATTTACCTGTTTTTACAAGGAAATAAAATGTGAAAAAAATATTTCTACATTCCATGGCCTTTCCCAACCATTTAAATTTTTCTCTTACAGGTCTAACACTTCGGAGAAACCAATACAACGCCCACCCGGAACAATATATAAAGCTAAACGAACCGTTCACTGCGTACTTATCCGTACGAAAATCCCTATTGATTTACCTGTTTTTACAAGGAAATAAAATGTGAAAAAATATTTCTACATCCCATGGCCTTTCCCAACCATTTAAATTTTTCTCTTACAGGTCTAACAATTCCGAAAAACCAATACAACGCCATCCCAGAACAATATATAAAGCAAACCAACAGTTCACTGGGTACTTACACGTACGAAAATCCCTATTGATTTACGTGATTTTACAAGGAATTAAAATGTGAAAAAAATATTTCTACATCCCATGGCCTTTCCCAACCATTTAAATTTTTCTCTTACAGGTCTAACACTTCCGAAAAACCAATACAACGACCACCCGGAACAATATCTAAAGCTAAACGAACCGTTCACTGGGTACTTATCCGTAAGAAAATCCCTATTGATTTACCTGTTTTTACAAGGAAATAAAATGTGAAAAAATATTTCTACATCCCATGGCCTTTCCCAACCATTTAAATTTTTCTCTTACAGGACTAATACTTCCGAAAAACCAATACAACGCCCACCCGGAACAATATATAAAGCTAAACGAACCGTTCACTGGGTACTTACACGTACGAAAATCCCTATTGATTTACCGGATTTTACAAGGAAATAAAATGTGAAAAAAATATTTCTACATCCCATGGCCTTTCCCAACCATTTAAATTTTTCTCTTACAGGTCTAACACTTCCGAAAAACCAATACAACGCCCACCCGGAACAATATATAAAGCTAAACGAACCGTTCACTGGGTACTTATCCGTACGAAAATCCCTATTGATTTACCTGTTTTTACAAGGAAATAAAATGTGAAAAAAATATTTCTACATTCAATGGCCTTACCCAACCATTTAAATTTTTCTCTTACAGGTCTAACACTTCGGAGAAACCAATACAACGCCCACCCGGAACAATATATAAAGCTAAACGAACCGTTCACTGCGTACTTATCCGTACGAAAATCCCTATTGATTTACCTGTTTTTACAAGGAAATAAAATGTGAAAAAATATTTCTACATCCCATGGCCTTTCCCAACCATTTAAATTTTTCTCTTACAGGTCTAATACTTCCGAAAAACCAATACAACGCCCACCCGGAACAATATATAAAGCTAAACGAACCGTTCACTGGGTACTTACACGTACCAAAATCCCTATTGATTTACCTGATTTTACAAGGAAATAAAATGTGAAAAAAATATTTCTACATCCAATGGCTTTTCCCAACCATTTAAATTTTTCTCTTACAGGTCTAACACTTTCGAGAAACCAATACAACGCCCACCCGGAACAATATCTAAAGCTAAACGAACCGTTCACTTGGTACTTATCCGTAAGAAAATCCCTATTGATTTATCTGTTTTTACAAGGAAGTAAAATATGAAAAACATATTTCTACATCCCATGGCATTTCCCAACCATTTAAATTTTTCTCTTACAGGTCTAACACTTCCGAAAAACCAATACAACGCCCACCCGGAACAATATATAAAGCTAAACGAACCATTCACTGGGCACTTATCCGTACGAAAATCCCTATTGTTTTACCTGTTTTTACAAGGAAATAAAATGTGAAAAAAATATTTCTACATCCCATGTCCTTTCCCAACCATTTAAATTTGTCTCTTACAGGTCTAACACTTCCAAAAAACCAATACAACGCCCTCCCAGAACAATATATAAAGCTAAACGAACCGTTCACTGGGTACTTACACGTACCAAAATCCCTATTTATTTACCTGATTTTACAAGGAAATAAAATGTGAAAAAAGTATTTCTACATCCCATGGCCTTTCCCAACCATTTAAATTTTTCTCTTACAGGTCTAACACTTCCGAAAAACCAATACAACGCCCTCCCAGAACAATATATAAAGCAAACCAACAGTTCACTGGGTACTTACACGTACGAAAATCCCTATTGATTTACCTGTTTTTACAAGGAAATAAAATGTGGAAAAAATATTTCTACATCCCATGGCCTTTCCCAACCATTTAAATTTTTCTCTTACAGGTCTAACACTTCCGAAAAACCAATACAAAGCCCACCCGGAACAATATATAAAGCTAAATGAACCGTTCACTTGGTACTTATCCGTAAGAAAATCCCTATTGATTTACCTGTTTTTACAAGTAAATAAAATGTGAAAAAAATATTTCTACATCCCATGGCCTTTCCCAACCATTTAAATTTGTCTCTTACAGGTCTAACACTTCCGAAAAACCAATACAACGCCCACCTGGAACAATATACAAAGCTAAACGAACCGTTCACTGGGCACTTATCCTTACGAAAATCCCTATTAATTTACCTGTTTTTATAAGGAAATAAAATGTGAAAAAAATATTTCTACATCCCATGGCCTTTCCCAACCATTTAAATTTTTCTCTAACAGGTCTAACACTTCCGAAAAATCAATACAACGCCCTCCCAGAACAATATATAAAGCAAACCAACAGTTCACTGGTACTTACAAGTACGAAAATCCCTATTGATTTACCTGTTTTTACAAGGAAATAAAATGTGAAAAAAATATTTCTACATCCCATGGCCTTTCCCAAACATTTAAATTTTTCTCTAACAGGTCTAACACTTCCAAAAAACCAATACAACGCCCACCCGGAACAATATATAAAGCTAAACAAACCGTTCACTGGGCACTTATCCGTATGAAATTCCCTATTGATGTACCTGTTTTTACAAGGAAATAAAATGTGAAAAAAAATATTTCTACATCCCATGGCCTTTCCCAACCATTTAAATTTTTCTCTTACAGGTCTAACACTTCCGAAAAACCAATACAACGCCCACCCGGAACAATATATAAAGCTAAACGAACCGTTCACTGGGCACTTAACCGTACGAAAATCCCTATTGTTTTACCTGTTTTTAAAAGGAAATAAAATGTGAAAAAAATATTTCTACATCCCATGGCCTTTCCCAACCATTTAAATTTTTCTCTTACAGGTCTAACACTTCCGAAAAACCAATACAAGGCCCACCCGGAACAATATATAAAGCTAAACGAACCGTTCACTGGGTACTTACACGTACGAAAATCCCTATTGATTTACCTGTTTTTACAAGGAAATAAAATGTGAAAAAAATATTTCTACATCCAATGGACTTTCCCAACCATTTAAATTTTTCTCTTACAGGTCTAACACTTCCGAGAAACCAATACAACGCCCACCCGGAACAATATATAAAGCTAAACGAACCGTTCACTGGGTACTTATCGGTACGAAAATCCCTATTGATTTACCTGATTTTACAAGGAAATAAAATGTGAAAAAAATATTTCTACATCCCATGGCTTTTCCCAACCATTTAAATTTTTCTCTTACAGGTCTAACACTTCTGAAAAACCAATACAACGCCCACCCGGAACAATATATAAAGCTAAACGAACCGTTCACTGGGCACTTATCCGTACGAAAATCCCTATTGATTTACCTGATTTTACAAGGAAATAAAATGTGAAAAAAG
The DNA here is from genome assembly GCF_049243985.1 of Paroedura picta. Lineage (NCBI taxonomy): Eukaryota > Metazoa > Chordata > Lepidosauria > Squamata > Gekkonidae > Paroedura > Paroedura picta. The sequence continues at coordinate 24,288,906 of NC_135372.1, forward strand.
TATTTCTACATCCCATGGCCTTTCCCAACCATTTAAATTTTTCTCTTACAGGTCTAACACTTCCGAAAAACCAATACAACGCCCTCCCAGAACAATATATAAAGCAAACCAACAGTTCACTGGGTACTTACACGTACGAAAATCCCTATTGATTTACCTGTTTTTACAAGGAAATAAAATGTGAAAAAAATATTTCTACATCCCATGGCCTTTCCCAACCATTTAAATTTTTCTCTTACAGGTCTAACACTTCCGAACAACCAATACAACGCCCTCCAAGTACAATATATAAAGCTAAACGAACCGTTCACTGGGCACTTATCCTTACGAAAATCCCTATTAATTTACCTGTTTTTACAAGGAAATAAAATGTGAAAAAAATATTTCTACATTCCATGGCCTTTCCCAACCATTTAAATTTTTCTCTTACAGGTCTAACACTTCGGAGAAACCAATACAACGCCCACCCGGAACAATATATAAAGCTAAACGAACCGTTCACTGCGTACTTATCCGTACGAAAATCCCTATTGATTTACCTGTTTTTACAAGGAAATAAAATGTGAAAAAATATTTCTACATCCCATGGCCTTTCCCAACCATTTAAATTTTTCTCTTACAGGTCTAACAATTCCGAAAAACCAATACAACGCCATCCCAGAACAATATATAAAGCAAACCAACAGTTCACTGGGTACATACACGTACGAAAATCCCTATTGATTTACGTGATTTTACAAGGAAATAAAATGTGAAAAAAATATTTCTACATCCAATGGCCTTTCCCAACCATTTAAATTTTTCTCTTACAGGTCTAACACTTCCGAAAAACCAATACAACGACCACCCGGAACAATATCTAAAGCTAAACGAACCGTTCACTGGGTACTTATCCGTAAGAAAATCCCTATTGATTTACCTGTTTTTACAAGGAAATAAAATGTGAAAAAATATTTCTACATCCCATGGCCTTTCCCAACCATTTAAATTTTTCTCTTACAGGACTAATACTTCGGAAAACCCATACAACGCCCACCCGGAACAATATATAAAGCTAAACGAACCGTTCACTGGGTACTTACACGTACGAAAATCCCTATTGATTTACCTGATTTTACAAGGAAATAAAATGTGAAAAAAATATTTCTACATCCCATGGCCTTTCCCAACCATTTAAATTTTTCTCTTACAGGTCTAACACTTCCGAAAAACCAATACAACGCCCACCCGGAACAATATATAAAGCTAAACGAACCGTTCACTGGGTACTTATCCGTACGAAAATCCCTATTGATTTACCTGTTTTTACAAGGAAATAAAATGTGAAAAAAATATTTCTACATTCAATGGCCTTACCCAACCATTTAAATTTTTCTCTTACAGGTCTAACACTTCGGAGAAACCAATACAACGCCCACCCGGAACAATATATAAAGCTAAACGAACCGTTCACTGCGTACTTATCCGTACGAAAATCCCTATTGATTTACCTGTTTTTACAAGGAAATAAAATGTGAAAAAATATTTCTACATCCCATGGCCTTTCCCAACCATTTAAATTTTTCTCTTACAGGTCTAATACTTCCGAAAAACCAATACAACGCCCACCCGGAACAATATATAAAGCTAAACGAACCGTTCACTGGGTACTTACACGTACCAAAATCCCTATTGATTTACCTGATTTTACAAGGAAATAAAATGTGAAAAAAATATTTCTACATCCAATGGCTTTTCCCAACCATTTAAATTTTTCTCTTACAGGTCTAACACTTTCGAGAAACCAATACAACGCCCACCCGGAACAATATCTAAAGCTAAACGAACCGTTCACTTGGTACTTATCCGTAAGAAAATCCCTATTGATTTATCTGTTTTTACAAGGAAGTAAAATGTGAAAAACATATTTCTACATCCCATGGCATTTCCCAACCATTTAAATTTTTCTCTTACAGGTCTAACACTTCCGAAAAACCAATACAACGCCCACCCGGAACAATATATAAAGCTAAACGAACCATTCACTGGGCACTTATCCGTACGAAAATCCCTATTGTTTTACCTGTTTTTACAAGGAAATAAAATGTGAAAAAAATATTTCTACATCCCATGTCCTTTCCCAACCATTTAAATTTGTCTCTTACAGGTCTAACACTTCCAAAAAACCAATACAACGCCCTCCCAGAACAATATATAAAGCTAAACGAACCGTTCACTGGGTACCTACACGTACCAAAATCCCTATTGATTTACCTGATTTTACAAGGAAATAAAATGTGAAAAAAGTATTTCTACATCCCATGGCCTTTCCCAACCATTTAAATTTTTCTCTTACAGGTCTAACACTTCCGAAAAACCAATACAACGCCCTCCCAGAACAATATATAAAGCAAACCAACAGTTCACTGGGTACTTACACGTACGAAAATCCCTATTGATTTACCTGTTTTTACAAGGAAATAAAATGTGAAAAAAATATTTCTACATCCCATGGCCTTTCCCAACCATTTAAATTTTTCTCTTACAGGTCTAACACTTCCGAACAACCAATACAACGCCCTCCAAGTACAATATATAAAGCTAAACGAACCGTTCACTGGGCACTTATCCTTACGAAAATCCCTATTAATTTACCTGTTTTTACAAGGAAATAAAATGTGAAAAAAATATTTCTACATTCCATGGCCTTTCCCAACCATTTAAATTTTTCTCTTACAGGTCTAACACTTCCGAAAAACCAATACAACGACCACCCGGAACAATATATAAAGCTAAACGAACCGTTCACTGGGTACTTACACGTACCAAAATCCCTATTGATTTACCTGATTTTACAAGGAAATAAAATGTGAAAAAAATATTTCTACATCCCATGGCCTTTCCCAACCATTTAAATTTTTCTCTTACAGGTCTAACACTTCCGAAAAACCAATACAACGCCCACCCGGAACAATATATAAAGCTAAACGAACCGTTCACTGGGTACTTACACGTACGAAAATCCCTATTGATTTACCTGTTTTTACAAGGAAATAAAATGTGAAAAAAATATTTCTACATCCAATGGCTTTTCCCAACCATTTAAATTTTTCTCTTACAGGTCTAACACTTTCGAGAAACCAATACAACGCCCACCCGGAACAATATCTAAAGCTAAACGAACCGTTCACTTGGTACTTATCCGTAAGAAAATCCCTATTGATTTATCTGTTTTTACAAGGAAATAAAATGTGAAAAAAATATTTCTACATCCAATGGCTTTTCCCAACCATTTAAATTTTTCTCTTACAGGTCTAACACTTCCGAAAAACCAATACAACGCCCACCCGGAACAATATATAAAGCTAAACGAAACGTTCACTGGGTACTTACACGTACGAAAATCCCTATTGATTTACCTGTTTTTACAAGGAAATAAAATGTGAAAAAAATATTTCTACATCCAATGGCTTTTCCCAACCATTTAAATTTTTCTCTTACAGGTCTAACACTTTCGAGAAACCAATACAACGCCCACCCGGAACAATATCTAAAGCTAAACGAACCGTTCACTTGGTACTTATCCGTAAGAAAATCCCTATTGATTTATCTGTTTTTACAAGGAAGTAAAATGTGAAAAACATATTTCTACATCCCATGGCATTTCCCAACCATTTAAATTTTTCTCTTACAGGTCTAACACTCCCGAAAAACCAATACAACGCCCACCCGGAACAATATATAAAGCTAAACGAACCGTTCACTGGGCACTTATCCGTACGAAAATCCCTATTGTTTTACCTGTTTTTACAAGGAAATAAAATGTGAAAAAAATATTTCTACATCCCATGGCCTTTCCCAACCATTTAAATTTTTCTCTTACAGGTCTAACACTTCCGAAAAACCAATACAACGCCCTCCCAGAACAATATATAAAGCAAACCAACAGTTCACTGGGTACTTATCCGTACGAATATCCCTATTGATTTACCTGATTTTACAGGGAAATAAAATGTGAAAAAAATATTTCTACATCCCATGGCCTTTCCCAACCATTTAAATTTTTCTCTTACAGGTCTAACACTTCCGAAAAACCAATACAACGACCACCCGGAACAATATCTAAAGCTAAACGAACCGTTCACTGGGTACTTATCCGTAAGAAAATCCCTATTGATTTACCTGTTTTTACAAGGAAATAAAATGTGAAAAAATATTTCTACATCCCATGGCCTTTCCCAACCATTTAAATTTTTCTCTTACAGGTCTAACACTTCCGAAAAACCAATGCAACGCCCACCCGGAACAATATATAAAGCTAAACGAACCGTTCACTGGGTACTTACACGTACGAAAATCCCTATTGATTTACCTGTTTTTACAAGGAAATAAAATGTGAAAAAAATATTTCTACATCCAATGGCTTTTCCCAACCATTTAAATTTTTCTCTTACAGGTCTAACACTTTCGAGAAACCAATACAACGCCCACCCGGAACAATATCTAAAGCTAAACGAACCGTTCACTTGGTACTTATCCGTAAGAAAATCCCTATTGATTTATCTGTTTTTACAAGGAAGTAAAATGTGAAAAACATATTTCTACATCCCATGGCATTTCCCAACCATTTAAATTTTTCTCTTACAGGTCTAACACTTCCGAAAAACCAATACAACGCCCACCCGGAACAATATATAAAGCTAAACGAACCATTCACTGGGCACTTATCCGTACGAAAATCCCTATTGTTTTACCTGTTTTTACAAGGAAATAAAATGTGAAAAAAATATTTCTACATCCCATGTCCTTTCCCAACCATTTAAATTTGTCTCTTACAGGTCTAACACTTCCAAAAAACCAATACAACGCCCTCCCAGAACAATATATAAAGCTAAACGAACCGTTCACTGGGTACCTACACGTACCAAAATCCCTATTGATTTACCTGATTTTACAAGGAAATAAAATGTGAAAAAAGTATTTCTACATCCCATGGCCTTTCCCAACCATTTAAATTTTTCTCTTACAGGTCTAACACTTCCGAAAAACCAATACAACGCCCTCCCAGAACAATATATAAAGCAAACCAACAGTTCACTGGGTACTTACACGTACGAAAATCCCTATTGATTTACCTGTTTTTACAAGGAAATAAAATGTGAAAAAAATATTTCTACATCCCATGGCCTTTCCCAACCATTTAAATTTTTCTCTTACAGGTCTAACACTTCCGAACAACCAATACAACGCCCTCCAAGTACAATATATAAAGCTAAACGAACCGTTCACTGGGCACTTATCCTTACGAAAATCCCTATTAATTTACCTGTTTTTACAAGGAAATAAAATGTGAAAAAAATATTTCTACATTCCATGGCCTTTCCCAACCATTTAAATTTTTCTCTTACAGGTCTAACACTTCCGAAAAACCAATACAACGACCACCCGGAACAATATATAAAGCTAAACGAACCGTTCACTGGGTACTTACACGTACCAAAATCCCTATTGATTTACCTGATTTTACAAGGAAATAAAATGTGAAAAAAATATTTCTACATCCCATGGCCTTTCCCAACCATTTAAATTTTTCTCTTACAGGTCTAACACTTCCGAAAAACCAATACAACGCCCACCCGGAACAATATATAAAGCTAAACGAACCGTTCACTGGGTACTTACACGTACGAAAATCCCTATTGATTTACCTGTTTTTACAAGGAAATAAAATGTGAAAAAAATATTTCTACATCCAATGGCTTTTCCCAACCATTTAAATTTTTCTCTTACAGGTCTAACACTTTCGAGAAACCAATACAACGCCCACCCGGAACAATATCTAAAGCTAAACGAACCGTTCACTTGGTACTTATCCGTAAGAAAATCCCTATTGATTTATCTGTTTTTACAAGGAAATAAAATGTGAAAAAAATATTTCTACATCCAATGGCTTTTCCCAACCATTTAAATTTTTCTCTTACAGGTCTAACACTTCCGAAAAACCAATACAACGCCCACCCGGAACAATATATAAAGCTAAACGAAACGTTCACTGGGTACTTACACGTACGAAAATCCCTATTGATTTACCTGTTTTTACAAGGAAATAAAATGTGAAAAAAATATTTCTACATCCAATGGCTTTTCCCAACCATTTAAATTTTTCTCTTACAGGTCTAACACTTTCGAGAAACCAATACAACGCCCACCCGGAACAATATCTAAAGCTAAACGAACCGTTCACTTGGTACTTATCCGTAAGAAAATCCCTATTGATTTATCTGTTTTTACAAGGAAGTAAAATGTGAAAAACATATTTCTACATCCCATGGCATTTCCCAACCATTTAAATTTTTCTCTTACAGGTCTAACACTCCCGAAAAACCAATACAACGCCCACCCGGAACAATATATAAAGCTAAACGAACCGTTCACTGGGCACTTATCCGTACGAAAATCCCTATTGTTTTACCTGTTTTTACAAGGAAATAAAATGTGAAAAAAATATTTCTACATCCCATGGCCTTTCCCAACCATTTAAATTTTTCTCTTACAGGTCTAACACTTCCGAAAAACCAATACAACGCCCTCCCAGAACAATATATAAAGCAAACCAACAGTTCACTGGGTACTTATCCGTACGAATATCCCTATTGATTTACCTGATTTTACAGGGAAATAAAATGTGAAAAAAATATTTCTACATCCCATGGCCTTTCCCAACCATTTAAATTTTTCTCTTACAGGTCTAACACTTCCGAAAAACCAATACAACGACCACCCGGAACAATATCTAAAGCTAAACGAACCGTTCACTGGGTACTTATCCGTAAGAAAATCCCTATTGATTTACCTGTTTTTACAAGGAAATAAAATGTGAAAAAATATTTCTACATCCCATGGCCTTTCCCAACCATTTAAATTTTTCTCTTACAGGTCTAACACTTCCGAAAAACCAATGCAACGCCCACCCGGAACAATATATAAAGCTAAACGAACCGTTCACTGGGTACTTACACGTACGAAAATCCCTATTGATTTACCTGTTTTTACAAGGAAATAAAATGTGAAAAAAATATTTCTACATCCAATGGCTTTTCCCAACCATTTAAATTTTTCTCTTACAGGTCTAACACTTTCGAGAAACCAATACAACGCCCACCCGGAACAATATCTAAAGCTAAACGAACCGTTCACTGGGCACTTATCCGTACGAAAATCCCCATTGTTTTACCTGTTTTTACAAGGAAATAAAATGTGAAAAAAATATTTCTACATCCCATGTCCTTTCCCAACCATTTAAATTTGTCTCTTACAGGTCTAACACTTCCAAAAAACCAATACAACGCCCTCCCAGAACAATATATAAAGCTAAACGAACCGTTCACTGGGTACTTACACGTACCAAAATCCCTATTGATTTACCTGATTTTACAAGGAAATAAAATGTGAAAAAAATATTTCTACATCCCATGGCCTTTCCCAACCATTTAAATTTTTCTCTTACAGGTCTAACACTTCCGAAAAACCTATACAACGCCCACCCGGAACAATATATAAAGCTAAACGAACCGTTCACTGGGTACTTATGCGTACGAAAATCCCTATTGATTTACCTGTTTTTACAAGGAAATAAAATGTGAAAAAAATATTTCTACATCCCATGTCCTTTCCCAACCATTTAAATTTGTCTCTTACAGGTCTAACACTTCCAAAAAACCAATACAACGCCCTCCCAGAACAATATATAAAGCTAAACGAACCGTTCACTGGGTACTTACACGTACCAAAATCCCTATTGATTTACCTGATTTTACAAGGAAATAAAATGTGAAAAAAATATTTCTACATCCCATGGCCTTTCCCAACCATTTAAATTTTTCTCTTACAGGTCTAACACTTCCGAAAAACCAATACAACGCCCTCCCAGAACAATATATAAAGCAAACCAACAGTTCACTGGGTACTTACACGTACGAAAATCCCTATTGATTTACCTGTTTTTACAAGGAAATAAAATGTGAAAAAAATATTTCTACATCCCATGGCCTTTCCCAACCATTTAAATTTTTCTCTTACAGGTCTAACACTTCCGAAAAACCAATACAACGCCCTCCCAGAACAATATATAAAGCTAAACGAACCGTTCACTGGGTACTTATCCGTACGAAAATCCCTATTGATTTACCTGTTTTTACAAGGAAATAAAATGTGAAAAAAATATTTCTACATCCCATGGCTTTTCCCAACCATTTAAATTTTTCTCTTACATGTCTAACACTTGTGAAAAACCAATACAACGCACACCCGGAACAATATATATAGCTAAACGAACCGTTCACTGGGCACTTATCCGTACGAAAATCCCTATTGTTTTACCTGTTTTTACAAGGAAATAAAATGTGAAAAAAATATTTCTACATCCCATGGCCTTTCCCAACCATTTAAATTTTTCTCTTACAGGTCTAACACTTCCGAAAAACCAATACAACGCCCTCCCAGAACAATATATAAAGCAAACCAACAGTTCACTGGGTACTTATCCGTACGAATATCCCTATTGATTTACCTGATTTTACAGGGAAATAAAATGTGAAAAAAATATTTCTACATCCCATGGCCTTTCCCAACCATTTAAATTTTTCTCTTACAGGTCTAACACTTCCGAAAAACCAATTCAACGACCACCCGGAACAATATCTAAAGCTAAACGAACCGTTCACTGGGTACTTATCCGTAAGAAAATCCCTATTGATTTACCTGTTTTTACAAGGAAATAAAATGTGAAAAAATATTTCTACATCCCATGGCCTTTCCCAACCATTTAAATTTTTCTCTTACAGGTCTAACACTTCCGAAAAACCAATGCAACGCCCACCCGGAACAATATATAAAGCTAAACGAACCGTTCACTGGGTACTTACACGTACGAAAATCCCTATTGATTTACCTGTTTTTACAAGGAAATAAAATGTGAAAAAAATATTTCTACATCCAATGGCTTTTCCCAACCATTTAAATTTTTCTCTTACAGGTCTAACACTTTCGAGAAACCAATACAACGCCCACCCGGAACAATATCTAAAGCTAAACGAACCGTTCACTTGGTACTTATCCGTAAGAAAATCCCTATTGATTTATCTGTTTTTAAGAGGAAGTAAAATGTGAAAAACATATTTCTACATCCCATGGCATTTCCCAACCATTTAAATTTTTCTCTTACAGGTCTAACACTTCCGAAAAACCAATACAACGCCCACCCGGAACAATATATAAAGCTAAACGAACCGTTCACTGGGCACTTATCCTTACGAAAATCCCTATTGATTTACCTGTTTTTACAAGGAAATAAAACGTGAAAAAAATATTTCTACATCCCATGGCCTTTCCCAACCATTTAAATTTGTCTCTTACAGGTCTAACATTTCCAAAAAACCAATACAACGCACACCCGGAACAATATATAAAGCTAAACAAACCGTTCACTGGGCACTTATCCGTATGATTATCCCTATTGATGTACCTGTTTTTATAAGGAAATAAAATGTGAAAAAAATATTTCTACATCCCATGGCCTTTCCCAACCATTTAAATTTTTCTCTTACAGGTCTAACACTTCCGAACAACCAATACAACGCCCTCCAAGTACAATATATAAAGCTAAACGAACAGTTCACTGTGTACTTACACGTCGGAAAATCCCTATTGATTTACCTGTTTTTACAAGGAAATAAAATGTGAAAAAAATATTTCTACATCCCATGGCCTTTCCCAACCATTTAAATTTTTCTCTTACAGGTCTAACACTTCCGAAAAACCAATACAACGCCCACCCGGAACAATATATAAAGCTAAACGAACCGTTCACTGGGTACTTATCCGTACGAAAATCCCTATTGATTTACCTGATTTTACAAGGAAATAAAATGTGAAAAAAATATTTCTACATCCCATGGCCTTTCCCAACCATTTAAATTTTTCTCTTACAGGTCTAACACTTCTGAAAAACCAATACAACGCCCACCCGGAACAATATATAAAGCTAAACGAACCGTTCACTGGGTACTTATCCGTACGAAAATTCCTATTGATTTACCTGTTTTTACAAGGAAATAAAATGTGGAAAAAATATTTCTACATCCCATGGCCTTTCCCAACCATTTAAATTTTTCTCTTACAGGTCTAACACTTCCGAAAAACCAATACAAAGCCCACCCGGAACAATATATAAAGCTAAATGAACCGTTCACTTGGTACTTATCCGTAAGAAAATCCCTATTGATTTACCTGTTTTTACAAGTAAATAAAATGTGAAAAAAATATTTCTACATCCCATGGCCTTTCCCAACCATTTAAATTTGTCTCTTACAGGTCTAACACTTCCGAAAAACCAATACAACGCCCACCTGGAACAATATACAAAGCTAAACGAACCGTTCACTGGGCACTTATCCTTACGAAAATCCCTATTAATTTACCTGTTTTTATAAGGAAATAAAATGTGAAAAAAATATTTCTACATCCCATGGCCTTTCCCAACCATTTAAATTTTTCTCTAACAGGTCTAACACTTCCGAAAAATCAATACAACGCCCTCCCAGAACAATATATAAAGCAAACCAACAGTTCACTGGTACTTACAAGTACGAAAATCCCTATTGATTTACCTGTTTTTACAAGGAAATAAAATGTGAAAAAAATATTTCTACATCCCATGGCCTTTCCCAACCATTTAAATTTTTCTCTAACAGGTCTAACACTTCCGAAAAACCAATACAACGCCCACCCGGAACAATATATAAAGCTAAACAAACCGTTCACTGGGCACTTATCCGTATGAAATTCCCTATTGATGTACCTGTTTTTACAAGGAAATAAAATGTGAAAAAAATATTTCTACATCCCATGGCCTTTCCCAACCATTTAAATTTTTCTCTTACAGGTCTAACACTTCCGAAAAACCAATACAACGCCCACCCGGAACAATATATAAAGCTAAACGAACCGTTCACTGGGCACTTAACCGTACGAAAATCCCTATTGTTTTACCTGTTTTTAAAAGGAAATAAAATGTGAAAAAAATATTTCTACATCCCATGGCCTTTCCCAACCATTTAAATTTTTCTCTTACAGGTCTAACACTTCCGAAAAACCAATACAACGCCCACCCGGAACAATATATAAAGCTAAACGAACCGTTCACTGGGCACATATCCGTACGAAAATCCCTATTGATTTACCTGTTTTTACAAGGAAATAAAATGTGAAAAAAATATTTCTACATCCCATGGCCTTTCCCAACCATTTAAATTTTTCTCTTACAGGTCTAAAACTTCCGAAAAACCAATACAACGCCCACCTGGAACAATATATGAAGGTAAACGAACCGTTCACTGGGCACTTATCCATACGAAAATCCCTATTAATTTACCTGTTTTTACAAGGAAATAAAATGTGAAAAAATTATTTCTACATCCCATGGCCTTTCCCAACCATTTAAATTTTTCTCTTACAGGTCTAACACTTCCGAAAAGCCAATACAACGCCCACCCGGAACAATATATAAAGCTAAACGAACCGTTCACTGGGCACTTATCCGTACGAAAATCCCTATTGTTTTACCTATTTTTACAAGGAAATAAAATGTGAAAAAAATATTTCTACATCCCATGGCCTTTCCCAACCATTTAAATTTTTCTCTTACAGGTCTAACACTTCCGAAAAACCAATACAAGGCCCACCCGGAACAATATATAAAGCTAAACGAACCGTTCACTGGGTACTTACACGTACGAATATCCCTATTGATTTACCTGTTTTTACAAGGAAATAAAATGTGAAAAAAATATTTCTACATCCCATGGCCTTTCCCAACCATTTAAATTTTTCTCTTACAGGTCTAACACTTCCGAGAAACCAATACAACGCCCACCCGGAACAATATATAAAGCTAAACGAACCGTTCACTGGGTACTTATCCGTACGAAAATCCCTATTGATTTACCTGTTTTTACAAGGAAATAAAATGTGAAAAAAATATTTCTACATCCCATGGCTTTTCCCAACCATTTAAATTTTTCTCTTACAGGTCTAACACTTCCGAAAAACCAATACAACGCCCACCCGGAACAATATATAAAGCTAAACGAACCGTTCACTGGGCACTTATCCGTACGAAAATCCCTATTGATTTACCTGTTTTTACAAGGAAATAAAATGTGAAAAAAATATTTCTACATCCCATGGCCTTTCCCAACCATTTAAATTTGTCTCTTACAGGTCTAATACTTCCGAAAAACCCATACAACTCCCACCCGGAACAATATATAAAGCTAAACGAACCGTTCACTGGGCACTTATTCGTACGAAAATCCCTATTGATTTACCTGATTTTACAAGGAAATAAAATGTGAAAAAAATATTTCTACATCCCATGGCCTTTCCCAACCATTTAAATTTTTCTCTTACAGGTCTAACACTTCCAAAAAACCAATACAACGCCCACCCGGAACAATATATAAAGCTAAACGAACCGTTCACTGGGCACATATCCGTACGAAAATCCCTATTGATTTACCTGTTTTTACAAGGAAATAAAATGTGAAAAAAATATTTCTACATCCCATGGCCTTTCCGAACCATTTAAATTTTTCTCTTACAGGTCTAACACTTCCGAAAAACCAATACAACGCCCACCTGGAACAATATATGAAGGTAAACGAACCGTTCACTGGGCACTTATCCATACGAAAATCCCTATTAATTTACCTGTTTTTACAAGGAAATAAAATGTGAAAAAATTATTTCTACATCCCATGGCCTTTCCCAACCATTTAAATTTTTCTCTTACAGGTCTAACACTTCCGAAAAGCCAATACAACGCCCACCCGGAACAATATATAAAGCTAAACGAACCGTTCACCGGGCACTTATCCGTACGAAATTCCCTATTGTTTTACCTGTTTTTACAAGGAAATAAAATGTGAAAAAAATATTTCTACATCCCATGGCCTTTCCCAACCATTTAAATTTTTCTCTTACAGGTCTAACACTTCCGAAAAACCAATACAACGCCCACCTGGAACAATATATAAAGCTAAACGAACCGTTCACTGGGCACTTATCCTTACGAAAATCCCTATTAATTTACCTGTTTTTACAAGGAAATAAAATGTGAAAAAAATATTTCTACATCCCATGGCCTTTCCCAACCATTTAAATTTTTCTCTTACAAGTCTAACACTTCCGAAAAACCAATACAACGCCCTCCCGGAACAATATATAAAGCTAAACGAACCGTTCACTGGGTACTTACATGTACGAAAATCCCTATTGATTTACCTGTTTTTACAAGGAAATAAAATGTGAAAAAAATATTTCTACATCCCATGGCCTTTCCCAACCATTTAAATTTGTCTCTTACAGGTCTAATACTTCCGAAAAACCCATACAACTCCCACCCGGAACAATATATAAAGCTAAACGAACCGTTCACTGGGCACTTATTCGTACGAAAATCCCTATTGATTTACCTGATTTTACAAGGAAATAAAATGTGAAAAAAATATTTCTACATCCCATGGCCTTTCCCAACCATTTAAATTTTTCTCTTACAGGTCTAACACTTCCAAAAAACCAATACAACGCCCACCCGGAACAATATATAAAGCTAAATGAACCGTTCACTGGGCACATATCCGTACGAAAATCCCTATTGATTTACCTGTTTTTACAAGGAAATAAAATGTGAAAAAAATATTTCTACATTCCATGGCCTTTCCCAACCATTTAAATTTTTCTCTTACAGGTCTAACACTTCCGAGAAACCAATACAACGCCCACCCGGAACAATGTATAAAGCTAAACGAACCGTTCACTGGGCACTTATCCTTACGAAAATCCCTATTGATTTACCTGTTTTTACAAGGAAATAAAATGTGAAAAAAATATTTCTACATCCCATGGCCTTTCCCAACCATTTAAATTTGTCTCTTACAGGTCTAACACTTCCGAAAAACCAATACAACGCCCACCTGGAACAATATATAAAGCTAAACGAACCGTTCACTGGGCACTTATCCTTACGAAAATCCCTATTAATTTACCTGTTTTTATAAGGAAATAAAATGTGAAAAAAATATTTCTACATCCCATGGCCTTTCCCAACCATTTAAATTTTTCTCTAACAGGTCTAACACTTCCGAAAAACCAATACAACGCCCTCCCAGAACAATATATAAAGCAAACCAACAGTTCACTGGCTACTTACACGTACGAAAATCCCTATTGATTTACCTGTTTTTACAAGGAAATAAAATGTGAAAAAAATATTTCTACATCCCATGGCCTTTCCCAACCATTTAAATTTTTCTCTTACAGGTCTAACATTTCCAAAAAACCAATACAACGCCCACCCGGAACAATATATAAAGCTAAACGAACCGTTCACTGGGCACTTATCCGTATGAAAATCCCTATTGATGTACCTGTTTTTACAAGGAAATAAAATGTGAAAAAAATATTTCTACATCCCATGGCCTTTCCCAACCATTTAAATTTTTCTCTTACAGGTCTAACACTTCCGAAAAACCAATACAAGGCCCACCCGGAACAATATATAAAGCTAAACGAACCGTTCACTGGGTACTTACACGTACGAAAATCCCTATTGATTTACCTGTTTTTACAAGGAAATAAAATGTGAAAAAAATATTTCTACATCCCATGGCCTTTCCCAACCATTTAAATTTTTCTCTTACAGGTCTAACACTTCCGAGAAACCAATACAACGCCCACCCGGAACAATATATAAAGCTAAACGAACCGTTCACTGGGTACTTATCCGTACGAAAATCCCTATTGATTTACCTGTTTTTACAAGGAAATAAAATGTGAAAAAAATATTTCTACATCCCATGGCTTTTCCCAACCATTTAAATTTTTCTCTTACAGGTCTAACACTTCCGAAAAACCAATACAACGCCCACCCGGAACAATATATAAAGCTAAACGAACCGTTCACTGGGCACTTATCCGTACGAAAATCCCTATTGATTTACCTGTTTTTACAAGGAAATAAAATGTGAAAAAAATATTTCTACATCCCATGGCCTTTCCCAACCATTTAAATTTGTCTCTTACAGGTCTAATACTTCGGAAAAACCCATACAACTCCCACCCGGAACAATATATAAAGCTAAACGAACCGTTCACTGGGCACTTATTCGTACGAAAATCCCTATTGATTTACCTGATTTTACAAGGAATTAAAATGTGAAAAAAATATTTCTACATCCCATGGCCTTTCCCAACCATTTAAATTTTTCTCTTACAGGTCTAACACTTCCAAAAAACCAATACAACGCCCACCCGGAACAATATATAAAGCTAAACGAACCGTTCACTGGGCACATATCCGTACGAAAATCCCTATTGATTTACCTGTTTTTACAAGGAAATAAAATGTGAAAAAAATATTTCTACATCCCATGGCCATTCCCAACCATTTAAATTTTTCTCTTACAGGTCTAACACTTCCGAAAAACCAATACAACGCCCACCTGGAACAATATATGAAGGTAAACGAACCGTTCACTGGGCACTTATCCATACGAAAATCCCTATTAATTTACCTGTTTTTACAAGGAAATAAAATGTGAAAAAATTATTTCTACATCCCATGGCCTTTCCCAACCATTTAAATTTTTCTCTTACAGGTCTAACACTTCCGAAAAGCCAATACAACGCCCACCCGGAACAATATATAAAGCTAAACGAACCGTTCACGGGGCACTTATCCGTACGAAAATCCCTATTGTTTTACCTGTTTTTACAAGGAAATAAAATGTGAAAAAAATATTTCTACATCCCATGGCCTTTCCCAACCATTTAAATTTTTCTCTTACAGGTCTAACACTTCCGAAAAACCAATACAACGCCCACCTGGAACAATATATAAAGCTAAACGAACCGTTCACTGGGCACTTATCCTTACGAAAATCCCTATTAATTTACCTGTTTTTACAAGGAAATAAAATGTGAAAAAAATATTTCTACATCCCATGGCCTTTCCCAACCATTTAAATTTTTCTCTTACAAGTCTAACACTTCCGAAAAACCAATACATCGCCCTCCCGGAACAATATATAAAGCTAAACGAACCGTTCACTGGGTACTTACACGTACGAAAATCCCTATTGATTTACCTGTTTTTACAAGGAAATAAAATGTGAAAAAAATATTTCTACATCCCATGGCCTTTCCCAACCATTTAAATTTGTCTCTTACAGGTCTAATACTTCCGAAAAACCCATACAACTCCCACCCGGAACAATATATAAAGCTAAACGAACCGTTCACTGGGCACTTATTCGTACGAAAATCCCTATTGATTTACCTGATTTTACAAGGAAATAAAATGTGAAAAAAATATTTCTACATCCCATGGCCTTTCCCAACCATTTAAATTTTTCTCTTACAGGTCTAACACTTCCAAAAAACCAATACAACGCCCACCCGGAACAATATATAAAGCTAAATGAACCGTTCACTGGGCACATATCCGTACGAAAATCCCTATTGATTTACCTGTTTTTACAAGGAAATAAAATGTGAAAAAAATATTTCTACATCCCATGGCCTTTCCCAACCATTTAAATTTTTCTCTTACAGGTCTAACACTTCCGAGAAACCAATACAACGCCCACCCGGAACAATATATAAAGCTAAACGAACCGTTCACTGGGCACTTATCCTTACGAAAATCCCTATTGATTTACCTGTTATTACAAGGAAATAAAATGTGAAAAAAATATTTCTACATCCCATGGCCTTTCCCAACCATTTAAATTTGTCTCTTACAGGTCTAACACTTCCGAAAAACCAATACAACGCCCACCCGGAACAATATATAAAGCTAAACGAACCGTTCACTGGGCACTTATCCTTACGAAAATCCCTATTAATTTACCTGTTTTTACAAGGAAATAAAATGTGAAAAAAATATTTCTACATCCCATGGCCTTTCCCAACCATTTAAATTTGTCTCTTACAGGTCTAATACTTCCGAAAAACCCATACAACTCCCACCCGGAACAATATATAAAGCTAAACGAACCGTTCACTGGGCACTTATTCGTACGAAAATCCCTATTGATTTACCTGATTTTACAAGGAAATAAAATGTGAAAAAAATATTTCTACATCCCATGGCCTTTCCCAACCATTTAAATTTTTCTCTTACAGGTCTAACACTTCCAAAAAACCAATACAACGCCCACCCGGAACAATATATAAAGCTAAACGAACCGTTCACTGGGCACATATCCGTACGAAAATCCCTATTGATTTACCTGTTTTTACAAGGAAATAAAATGTGAAAAAAATATTTCTACATCCCATGGCCTTTCCCAACCATTTAAATTTTTCTCTTACAGGTCTAACACTTCTGAAAAACCAATACAACGCCCACCTGGAACAATATATGAAGGTAAACGAACCGTTCACTGGGCACTTATCCATACGAAAATCCCTATTAATTTACCTGTTTTTACAAGGAAATAAAATGTGAAAAAAATATTTCTACATCCCATGGCCTTTCCCAACCATTTAAATTTTTCTCTTACAAGTCTAACACTTCCGAAAAACCAATACAACGCCCTCCCGGAACAATATATAAAGCTAAACGAACCGTTCACTGGGTACTTACATGTACGAAAATCCCTATTGATTTACCTGTTTTTACAAGGAAATAAAATGTGAAAAAAATATTTCTACATCCCATGGCCTTTCCCAACCATTTAAATTTGTCTCTTACAGGTCTAATACTTCCGAAAAACCCATACAACTCCCACCCGGAACAATATATAAAGCTAAACGAACCGTTCACTGGGCACTTATTCGTACGAAAATCCCTATTGATTTACCTGATTTTACAAGGAAATAAAATGTGAAAAAAATATTTCTACATCCCATGGCCTTTCCCAACCATTTAAATTTTTCTCTTACAGGTCTAACACTTCCAAAAAACCAATACAACGCCCACCCGGAACAATATATAAAGCTAAATGAACCGTTCACTGGGCACATATCCGTACGAAAATCCCTATTGATTTACCTGTTTTTACAAGGAAATAAAATGTGAAAAAAATATTTCTACATCCCATGGCCTTTCCCAACCATTTAAATTTTTCTCTTACAGGTCTAACACTTCCGAGAAACCAATACAACGCCCACCCGGAACAATATATAAAGCTAAACGAACCGTTCACTGGGCACTTATCCTTACGAAAATCCCTATTGATTTACCTGTTTTTACAAGGAAATAAAATGTGAAAAAAATATTTCTACATCCCATGGCCTTTCCCAACCATTTAAATTTGTCTCTTACAGGTCTAACACTTCCGAAAAACCAATACAACGCCCACCTGGAACAATATATAAAGCTAAACGAACCGTTCACTGGGCACTTATCCTTACGAAAATCCCTATTAATTTACCTGTTTTTATAAGGAAATAAAATGTGAAAAAAATATTTCTACATCCCATGGCCTTTCCCAACCATTTAAATTTTTCTCTAACAGGTCTAACACTTCCGAAAAACCAATACAACGCCCTCCCAGAACAATATATAAAGCAAACCAACAGTTCACTGGCTACTTACACGTACGAAAATCCCTATTGATTTACCTGTTTTTACAAGGAAATAAAATGTGAAAAAAATATTTCTACATCCCATGGCCTTTCCCAACCATTTAAATTTTTCTCTTACAGGTCTAACATTTCCAAAAAACCAATACAACGCCCACCCGGAACAATATATAAAGCTAAACGAACCGTTCACTGGGCACTTATCCGTATGAAAATCCCTATTGATGTACCTGTTTTTACAAGGAAATAAAATGTGAAAAAAATATTTCTACATCCCATGGCCTTTCCCAACCATTTAAATTTTTCTCTTACAGGTCTAACACTTCCGAGAAACCAATACAACGCCCACCCGGAACAATATATAAAGCTAAACGAACCGTTCACTGGGTACTTATCCGTACGAAAATCCCTATTGATTTACCTGTTTTTACAAGGAAATAAAATGTGAAAAAAATATTTCTACATCCCATGGCTTTTCCCAACCATTTAAATTTTTCTCTTACAGGTCTAACACTTCCGAAAAACCAATACAACGCCCACCCGGAACAATATCTAAAGCTAAACGAACCGTTCACTGGGCACTTATCCGTACGAAAATCCCTATTGATTTACCTGTTTTTACAAGGAAATAAAATGTGAAAAAAATATTTCTACATCCCATGGCCTTTCCCAACCATTTAAATTTGTCTCTTACAGGTCTAATACTTCCGAAAAACCCATACAACTCCCACCCGGAACAATATATAAAGCTAAACGAACCGTTCACTGGGCACTTATTCGTACGAAAATCCCTATTGATTTACCTGATTTTACAAGGAATTAAAATGTGAAAAAAATATTTCTACATCCCATGGCCTTTCCCAACCATTTAAATTTTTCTCTTACAGGTCTAACACTTCCAAAAAACCAATACAACGCCCACCCGGAACAATATATAAAGCTAAACGAACCGTTCACTGGGCACATATCCGTACGAAAATCCCTATTGATTTACCTGTTTTTACAAGGAAATAAAATGTGAAAAAAATATTTCTACATCCCATGGCCATTCCCAACCATTTAAATTTTTCTCTTACAGGTCTAACACTTCCGAAAAACCAATACAACGCCCACCTGGAACAATATATGAAGGTAAACGAACCGTTCACTGGGCACTTATCCATACGAAAATCCCTATTAATTTACCTGTTTTTACAAGGAAATAAAATGTGAAAAAATTATTTCTACATCCCATGGCCTTTCCCAACCATTTAAATTTTTCTCTTACAGGTCTAACACTTCCGAAAAGCCAATACAACGCCCACCCGGAACAATATATAAAGCTAAACGAACCGTTCACGGGGCACTTATCCGTACGAAAATCCCTATTGTTTTACCTGTTTTTACAAGGAAATAAAATGTGAAAAAAATATTTCTACATCCCATGGCCTTTCCCAACCATTTAAATTTTTCTCTTACAGGTCTAACACTTCCGAAAAACCAATACAACGCCCACCTGGAACAATATATAAAGCTAAACGAACCGTTCACTGGGCACTTATCCTTACGAAAATCCCTATTAATTTACCTGTTTTTACAAGGAAATAAAATGTGAAAAAAATATTTCTACATCCCATGGCCTTTCCCAACCATTTAAATTTGTCTCTTACAGGTCTAACACTTCCGAAAAACCAATACAACGCCCACCCGGAACAATATATAAAGCTAAACGAACCGTTCACTGGGCACTTATCCTTACGAAAATCCCTATTAATTTACCTGTTTTTACAAGGAAATAAAATGTGAAAAAAATATTTCTACATCCCATGGCCTTTCCCAACCATTTAAATTTGTCTCTTACAGGTCTAATACTTCCGAAAAACCCATACAACTCCCACCCGGAACAATATATAAAGCTAAACGAACCGTTCACTGGGCACTTATTCGTACGAAAATCCCTATTGATTTACCTGATTTTACAAGGAAATAAAATGTGAAAAAAATATTTCTACATCCCATGGCCTTTCCCAACCATTTAAATTTTTCTCTTACAGGTCTAACACTTCCAAAAAACCAATACAACGCCCACCCGGAACAATATATAAAGCTAAACGAACCGTTCACTGGGCACATATCCGTACGAAAATCCCTATTGATTTACCTGTTTTTACAAGGAAATAAAATGTGAAAAAAATATTTCTACATCCCATGGCCTTTCCCAACCATTTAAATTTTTCTCTTACAGGTCTAACACTTCTGAAAAACCAATACAACGCCCACCTGGAACAATATATGAAGGTAAACGAACCGTTCACTGGGCACTTATCCATACGAAAATCCCTATTAATTTACCTGTTTTTACAAGGAAATAAAATGTGAAAAAAATATTTCTACATCCCATGGCCTTTCCCAACCATTTAAATTTTTCTCTTACAAGTCTAACACTTCCGAAAAACCAATACAACGCCCTCCCGGAACAATATATAAAGCTAAACGAACCGTTCACTGGGTACTTACATGTACGAAAATCCCTATTGATTTACCTGTTTTTACAAGGAAATAAAATGTGAAAAAAATATTTCTACATCCCATGGCCTTTCCCAACCATTTAAATTTGTCTCTTACAGGTCTAATACTTCCGAAAAACCCATACAACTCCCACCCGGAACAATATATAAAGCTAAACGAACCGTTCACTGGGCACTTATTCGTACGAAAATCCCTATTGATTTACCTGATTTTACAAGGAAATAAAATGTGAAAAAAATATTTCTACATCCCATGGCCTTTCCCAACCATTTAAATTTTTCTCTTACAGGTCTAACACTTCCAAAAAACCAATACAACGCCCACCCGGAACAATATATAAAGCTAAATGAACCGTTCACTGGGCACATATCCGTACGAAAATCCCTATTGATTTACCTGTTTTTACAAGGAAATAAAATGTGAAAAAAATATTTCTACATCCCATGGCCTTTCCCAACCATTTAAATTTTTCTCTTACAGGTCTAACACTTCCGAGAAACCAATACAACGCCCACCCGGAACAATATATAAAGCTAAACGAACCGTTCACTGGGCACTTATCCTTACGAAAATCCCTATTGATTTACCTGTTTTTACAAGGAAATAAAATGTGAAAAAAATATTTCTACATCCCATGGCCTTTCCCAACCATTTAAATTTGTCTCTTACAGGTCTAACACTTCCGAAAAACCAATACAACGCCCACCTGGAACAATATATAAAGCTAAACGAACCGTTCACTGGGCCCTTATCCTTACGAAAATCCCTATTAATTTACCTGTTTTTATAAGGAAATAAAATGTGAAAAAAATATTTCTACATCCCATGGCCTTTCCCAACCATTTAAATTTTTCTCTAACAGGTCTAACACTTCCGAAAAACCAATACAACGCCCTCCCAGAACAATATATAAAGCAAACCAACAGTTCACTGGCTACTTACACGTACGAAAATCCCTATTGATTTACCTGTTTTTACAAGGAAATAAAATGTGAAAAAAATATTTCTACATCCCATGGCCTTTCCCAACCATTTAAATTTTTCTCTTACAGGTCTAACATTTCCAAAAAACCAATACAACGCCCACCCGGAACAATATATAAAGCTAAACGAACCGTTCACTGGGCACTTATCCGTATGAAAATCCCTATTGATGTACCTGTTTTTACAAGGAAATAAAATGTGAAAAAAATATTTCTACATCCCATGGCCTTTCCCAACCATTTAAATTTTTCTCTTACAGGTCTAACACTTCCGAGAAACCAATACAACGCCCACCCGGAACAATATATAAAGCTAAACGAACCGTTCACTGGGTACTTATCCGTACGAAAATCCCTATTGATTTACCTGTTTTTACAAGGAAATAAAATGTGAAAAAAATATTTCTACATCCCATGGCTTTTCCCAACCATTTAAATTTTTCTCTTACAGGTCTAACACTTCCGAAAAACCAATACAACGCCCACCCGGAACAATATATAAAGCTAAACGAACCGTTCACTGGGCACTTATCCGTACGAAAATCCCTATTGATTTACCTGTTTTTACAAGGAAATAAAATGTGAAAAAAATATTTCTACATCCCATGGCCTTTCCCAACCATTTAAATTTGTCTCTTACAGGTCTAATACTTCCGAAAAACCCATACAACTCCCACCCGGAACAATATATAAAGCTAAACGAACCGTTCACTGGGCACTTATTCGTACGAAAATCCCTATTGATTTACCTGATTTTACAAGGAATTAAAATGTGAAAAAAATATTTCTACATCCCATGGCCTTTCCCAACCATTTAAATTTTTCTCTTACAGGTCTAACACTTCCAAAAAACCAATACAACGCCCACCCGGAACAATATATAAAGCTAAACGAACCGTTCACTGGGCACATATCCGTACGAAAATCCCTATTGATTTACCTGTTTTTACAAGGAAATAAAATGTGAAAAAAATATTTCTACATCCCATGGCCATTCCCAACCATTTAAATTTTTCTCTTACAGGTCTAACACTTCCGAAAAACCAATACAACGCCCACCTGGAACAATATATGAAGGTAAACGAACCGTTCACTGGGCACTTATCCATACGAAAATCCCTATTAATTTACCTGTTTTTACAAGGAAATAAAATGTGAAAAAATTATTTCTACATCCCATGGCCTTTCCCAACCATTTAAATTTTTCTCTTACAGATCTAACACTTCCGAAAAGCCAATACAACGCCCACCCGGAACAATATATAAAGCTAAACGAACCGTTCACGGGGCACTTATCCGTACGAAAATCCCTATTGTTTTACCTGTTTTTACAAGGAAATAAAATGTGAAAAAAATATTTCTACATCCCATGGCCTTTCCCAACCATTTAAATTTTTCTCTTACAGGTCTAACACTTCCGAAAAACCAATACAACGCCCACCTGGAACAATATATAAAGCTAAACGAACCGTTCACTGGGCACTTATCCTTACGAAAATCCCTATTAATTTACCTGTTTTTACAAGGAAATAAAATGTGAAAAAAATATTTCTACATCCCATGGCCTTTCCCAACCATTTAAATTTTTCTCTTACAAGTCTAACACTTCCGAAAAACCAATACATCGCCCTCCCGGAACAATATATAAAGCTAAACGAACCGTTCACTGGGTACTTACACGTACGAAAATCCCTATTGATTTACCTGTTTTTACAAGGAAATAAAATGTGAAAAAAATATTTCTACATCCCATGGCCTTTCCCAACCATTTAAATTTGTCTCTTACAGGTCTAATACTTCCGAAAAACCCATACAACTCCCACCCGGAACAATATATAAAGCTAAACGAACCGTTCACTGGGCACTTATTCGTACGAAAATCCCTATTGATTTACCTGATTTTACAAGGAAATAAAATGTGAAAAAAATATTTCTACATCCCATGGCCTTTCCCAACCATTTAAATTTTTCTCTTACAGGTCTAACACTTCCAAAAAACCAATACAACGCCCACCCGGAACAATATATAAAGCTAAATGAACCGTTCACTGGGCACTTATCCGTACGAAAATCCCTATTGATTTACCTGTTTTTACAAGGAAATAAAATGTGAAAAAAATATTTCTACATCCCATGGCCTTTCCCAACCATTTAAATTTTTCTCTTACAGGTCTAACACTTCCGAGAAACCAATACAACGCCCACCCGGAACAATATATAAAGCTAAACGAACCGTTCACTGGGCACTTATCCTTACGAAAATCCCTATTGATTTACCTGTTTTTACAAGGAAATAAAATGTGAAAAAAATATTTCTACATCCCATGGCCTTTCCCAACCATTTAAATTTGTCTCTTACAGGTCTAACACTTCCGAAAAACCAATACAACGCCCACCTGGAACAATATATAAAGCTAAACGAACCGTTCACTGGGCACTTATCCTTACGAAAATCCCTATTAATTTACCTGTTTTTACAAGGAAATAAAATGTGAAAAAAATATTTCTACATCCCATGGCCTTTCCCAACCATTTAAATTTGTCTCTTACAGGTCTAATACTTCCGAAAAACCCATACAACTCCCACCCGGAACAATATATAAAGCTAAACGAACCGTTCACTGGGCACTTATTCGTACGAAAATCCCTATTGATTTACCTGATTTTACAAGGAAATAAAATGTGAAAAAAATATTTCTACATCCCATGGCCTTTCCCAACCATTTAAATTTTTCTCTTACAGGTCTAACACTTCCAAAAAACCAATACAACGCCCACCCGGAACAATATATAAAGCTAAACGAACCGTTCACTGGGCACATATCCGTACGAAAATCCCTATTGATTTACCTGTTTTTACAAGGAAATAAAATGTGAAAAAAATATTTCTACATCCCATGGCCTTTCCCAACCATTTAAATTTTTCTCTTACAGGTCTAACACTTCCGAAAAACCAATACAACGCCCACCTGGAACAATATATGAAGGTAAACGAACCGTTCACTGGGCACTTATCCATACGAAAATCCCTATTAATTTACCTGTTTTTACAAGGAAATAAAATGTGAAAAAATTATTTCTACATCCCATGGCCTTTCCCAACCATTTAAATTTTTCTCTTACAGGTCTAACACTTCCGAAAAGCCAATACAACGCCCACCCGGAACAATATATAAAGCTAAACGAACCGTTCACTGGGCACTTATCCGTACGAAAATCCCTATTGTTTTACCTGTTTTTACAAGGAAATAAAATGTGAAAAAAATATTTCTACATCCCATGGCCTTTCCCAACCATTTAAATTTTTCTCTTACAGGTCTAACACTACCGAAAAACCAATACAAGGCCCACCCGGAACAATATATAAAGCTAAACGAACCGTTCACTGGGTACTTACACGTACGAAAATCCCTATTGATTTACCTGTTTTTACAAGGAAATAAAATGTGAAAAAAATATTTCTACATCCCATGGCCTTTCCCAACCATTTAAATTTTTCTCTTACAGGTCTAACACTTCCGAGAAACCAATACAACGCCCACCCGGAACAATATATAAAGCTAAACGAACCGTTCACTGGGTACTTATCCGTACGAAAATCCCTATTGATTTACCTGTTTTTACAAGGAAATAAAATGTGAAAAAAATATTTCTACATCCCATGGCTTTTCCCAACCATTTAAATTTTTCTCTTACAGGTCTAACACTTCCGAAAAACCAATACAACGCCCACCCGGAACAATATATAAAGCTAAACGAACCGTTCACTGGGCACTTATCCGTACGAAAATCCCTATTGATTAACCTGTTTTTACAAGGAAATAAAATGTGAAAAAAATATTTCTACATCCCATGGCCTTTCCCAACCATTTAAATTTGTCTCTTACAGGTCTAATACTTCCGAAAAACCCATACAACTCCCACCCGGAACAATATATAAAGCTAAACGAACCGTTCACTGGGCACTTATTCGTACGAAAATCCCTATTGATTTACCTGATTTTACAAGGAAATAAAATGTGAAAAAAATATTTCTACATCCCATCGCCTTTCCCAACCATTTAAATTTTTCTCTTACAGGTCTAACACTTCCAAAAAACCAATACAACGCCCACCCGGAACAATATATAAAGCTAAACGAACCGTTCACTGGGCACATGTCCGTACAAAAATCCCTATTGATTTACCTGTTTTTACAAGGAAATAAAATGTGAAAAAAATATTTCTACATCCCATGGCCTTTCCCAACCATTTAAATTTTTCTCTTACAGGTCTAACACTTCCGAAAAACCAATACAACGCCCACCTGGAACAATATATGAAGGTAAACGAACCGTTCACTGGGCACTTATCCATACGAAAATCCCTATTAATTTGCCTGTTTTTACAAGGAAATAAAATGTGAAAAAATTATTTCTACATCCCATGGCCTTTCCCAACCATTTAAATTTTTCTCTTACAGGTCTAACACTTCCGAAAAGCCAATACAACGCCCACCCGGAACAATATATAAAGCTAAACGAACCGTTCACTGGGCACTTATCCGTACGAAAATCCCTATTGTTTTACCTGTTTTTACAAGGAAATAAAATGTGAAAAAAATATTTCTACATCCCATGGCCTTTCCCAACCATTTAAATTTTTCTCTTACAGGTCTAACACTTCCGAAAAACCAATACAACGCCCACCTGGAACAATATATAAAGCTAAACGAACCGTTCACTGGGCACTTATCCTTACGAAAATCCCTATTAATTTACCTGTTTTTACAAGGAAATAAAATGTGAAAAAAATATTTCTACATCCCATGGCCTTTCCCAACCATTTAAATTTTTCTCTTACAAGTCTAACACTTCCGAAAAACCAATACAACGCCCACCCGGAACAATATATAAAGCTAAACGAACCGTTCACTGGGTACTTACACGTACGAAAATCCCTATTGATTTACCTGTTTTTACAAGGAAATAAAATGTGAAAAAATATTTCTACATCCCATGGCCTTTCCCAACCATTTAAATTTTTCTCTTACAGGTCTAATACTTCCGAAAAACCCATACAACTCCCACCCGGAACAATATATAAAGCTAAACGAACCGTTCACTGGGCACTTATTCGTACGAAAATCCCTATTGATTTACCTGATTTTACAAGGAAATAAAATGTGAAAAAAATATTTCTACATCCCATGGCCTTTCCCAACCATTTAAATTTTTCTCTTACAGGTCTAACACTTCCAAAAAACCAATACAACGCCCACCCGGAACAATATATAAAGCTAAACGAACCGTTCACTGGGCACATATCCGTACGAAAATCCCTATTGATTTACCTGTTTTTACAAGGAAATAAAATGTGAAAAAAATATTTCTACATCCCATGGCCTTTCCCAACCATTTAAATTTTTCTCTTACAGGTCTAACACTTCCGAAAAACCAATACAACGCCCACCTGGAACAATATATGAAGGTAAACGAACCGTTCACTGGGCACTTATCCATACGAAAATCCCTATTAATTTACCTGTTTTTACAAGGAAATAAAATGTGAAAAAATTATTTCTACATCCCATGGCCTTTCCCAACCATTTAAATTTTTCTCTTACAGGTCTAACACTTCCGAAAAGCCAATACAACGCCCACCCGGAACAATATATAAAGCTAAACGAACCGTTCACTGGGCACTTATCCGTACGAAAATCCCTATTGTTTTACCTGTTTTTACAAGGAAATAAAATGTGAAAAAAATATTTCTACATCCCATGGCCTTTCCCAACCATTTAAATTTTTCTCTTACAGGTCTAACACTTCCGAAAAACCAATACAACGCCCACCTGGAACAATATATAAAGCTAAACGAACCGTTCACTGGGCACTTATCCTTACGAAAATCCCTATTAATTTACCTGTTTTTACAAGGAAATAAAATGTGAAAAAAATATTTCTACATCCCATGGCCTTTCCCAACCATTTAAATTTTTCTCTTACAAGTCTAACACTTCCGAAAAACCAATACAACGCCCACCCGGAACAATATATAAAGCTAAACGAACCGTTCACTGGGTACTTACACGTACGAAAATCCCTATTGATTTACCTGTTTTTACAAGGAAATAAAATGTGAAAAAATATTTCTACATCCCATGGCCTTTCCCAACCATTTAAATTTTTCTCTTACAAGTCTAACACTTCCGAAAAACCAATACAACTCCCACCCGGAACAATATATAAAGCTAAACGAACCGTTCACTGGGCACTTATTCGTACGAAAATCCCTATTGATTTACCTGATTTTACAAGGAAATAAAATGTGAAAAAAATATTTCTACATCCCATGGCCTTTCCCAACCATTTAAATTTTTCTCTTACAGGTCTAACACTTCCAAAAAACCAATACAACGCCCACCCGGAACAATATATAAAGCTAAACGAACCGTTCACTGGGCACATATCCGTACGAAAATCCCTATTGATTTACCTGTTTTTACAAGGAAATAAAATGTGAAAAAAATATTTCTACATCCCATGGCCTTTCGCAACCATTTAAATTTTTCTCTTACAGGTCTAACACTTCCGAAAAACCAATACAACGCCCACCTGGAACAATATATGAAGGTAAACGAACCGTTCACTGGTCACTTATCCATACGAAAATCCCTATTAATTTACCTGTTTTTACAAGGAAATAAAATGTGAAAAAATTATTTCTACATCCCATGGCCTTTCCCAACCATTTAAATTTTTCTCTTACAGGTCTAACACTACCGAAAAGCCAATACAACGCCCACCCGGAACAATATATAAAGCTAAACGAACCGTTCACTGGGCACTTATCCGTACGAAAATCCCTATTGTTTTACCTGTTTTTACAAGGAAATAAAATGTGAAAAAAATATTTCTACATCCCATGGCCTTTCCCAACCATTTAAATTTTTCTCTTACAGGTCTAACACTTCTGAAAAACCAATACAACGCCCACCTGGAACAATATATAAAGCTAAACGAACCGTTCACTGGGCACTTATCCTTACGAAAATCCCTATTAATTTACCTGTTTTTACAAGGAAATAAAATGTGAAAAAAATATTTCTACATCCCATGGCCTTTCCCAACCATTTAAATTTTTGTCTTACAAGTCTAACACTTCCGAAAAACCAATACAACGCCCACCCGGAACAATATATAAAGCTAAATGAACCGTTCACTGGGTACTTACACGTACGAAAATCCCTATTGATTTACCTGTTTTTACAAGGAAATAAAATGTGAAAAAATATTTCTACATCCCATGGTCTTTCCCAACCATTTAAATTTGTCTCTTACAGGTCTAATACTTCCGAAAAACCCATACAACTCCCACCCAGAACAATATATAAAGCTAAACGAACCGTTCACTGGGCACTTATTCGTACGAAAATCCCTATTGATTTACCTGATTTTACAAGGAAATAAAATGTGAAAAAAATATTTCTACATCCCATGGCCTTTCCCAACCATTTAAATTTTTCTCTTACAGGTCTAACACTTCCGAAAAACCAATACAACGCCCACCTGGAACAATATATGAAGGTAAACGAACCATTCACTGGGCACTTATCCATACGAAAATCCCTATTAATTTACCTGTTTTTACAAGGAAATAAAATGTGAAAAAAATATTTCTACATCCCATGGCCTTTCCCAACCATTTAAATTTTTCTCTTACAGGTCTAACACTTCCGAAAAACCAATACAACGCCCACCTGGAACAATATATAAAGCTAAACGAACCGTTCACTGGGCACTTATCCTTACGAAAATCCCTATTAATTTACCTGTTTTTACAAGGAAATAAAATGTGAAAAAAATATTTCTACATCCCATGGCCTTTCCCAACCATTTAAATTTTTCTCTTACAAGTCTAACACTTCCGAAAAACCAATACAACGCCCACCCGGAACAATATATAAAGCTAAACGAACCGTTCACTGGGTACTTACACGTACGAAAATCCCTATTGATTTACCTGTTTTTACAAGGAAATAAAATGTGAAAAAATATTTCTACATCCCATGGCCTTTCCCAACCATTTAAATTTTTCTCTTACAAGTCTAACACTTCCGAAAAACCAATACAACTCCCACCCGGAACAATATATAAAGCTAAACGAACCGTTCACTGGGCACTTATTCGTACGAAAATCCCTATTGATTTACCTGATTTTACAAGGAAATAAAATGTGAAAAAAATATTTCTACATCCCATGGCCTTTCCCAACCATTTAAATTTTTCTCTTACAGGTCTAACACTTCCAAAAAACCAATACAACGCCCACCCGGAACAATATATAAAGCTAAACGAACCGTTCACTGGGCACATATCCGTACGAAAATCCCTATTGATTTACCTGTTTTTACAAGGAAATAAAATGTGAAAAAAATATTTCTACATCCCATGGCCTTTCCCAACCATTTAAATTTTTCTCTTACAGGTCTAACACTTCCGAAAAACCAATACAACGCCCACCTGGAACAATATATGAAGGTAAACGAACCGTTCACTGGTCACTTATCCATACGAAAATCCCTATTAATTTACCTGTTTTTACAAGGAAATAAAATGTGAAAAAATTATTTCTACATCCCATGGCCTTTCCCAACCATTTAAATTTTTCTCTTACAGGTCTAACACTTCCGAAAAGCCAATACAACGCCCACCCGGAACAATATATAAAGCTAAACGAACCGTTCACTGGGCACTTATCCGTACGAAAATCCCTATTGTTTTACCTGTTTTTACAAGGAAATAAAATGTGAAAAAAATATTTCTACATCCCATGGCCTTTCCCAACCATTTAAATTTTTCTCTTACAGGTCTAACACTTCCGAAAAACCAATACAACGCCCACCTGGAACAATATATAAAGCTAAACGAACCGTTCACTGGGCACTTATCCTTACGAAAATCCCTATTAATTTACCTGTTTTTACAAGGAAATAAAATGTGAAAAAAATATTTCTACATCCCATGGCCTTTCCCAACCATTTAAATTTTTGTCTTACAAGTCTAACACTTCCGAAAAACCAATACAACGCCCACCCGGAACAATATATAAAGCTAAATGAACCGTTCACTGGGTACTTACACGTACGAAAATCCCTATTGATTTACCTGTTTTTACAAGGAAATAAAATGTGAAAAAATATTTCTACATCCCATGGCCTTTCCCAACCATTTAAATTTTTCTCTTACAGGTCTAATACTTCCGAAAAACCAATACAACGCCCACCCGGAACAATATATAAAGCTAAACGAACCGTTCACTGGGTACTTACACGTACGAAAATCACTATTGATTTACCTGATTTTACAAGGAAATAAAATGTGAAAAAAATATTTCTACATCCCTTGGCCTTTCCCAACCATTTAAATTTTTCTCTTACAGGTCTAACACTTCCGAAAAGCCAATACAACGCCCACCCGGAACAATATATAAAGCTAAACGAACCGTTCACTGGGCACTTATCCGTACGAAAATCCCTATTGTTTTACCTGTTTTTACAAGGAAATAAAATGTGAAAAAAATATTTCTACATCCCATGGCCTTTCCCAACCATTTAAATTTTTCTCTTACAGGTCTAACACTTCCGAAAAACCAATACAACGCCCACCTGGAACAATATATAAAGCTAAACGAACCGTTCACTGGGCACTTATCCTTACGAAAATCCCTATTAATTTACCTGTTTTTACAAGGAAATAAAATGTGAAAAAAATATTTCTACATCCCATGGCCTTTCCCAACCATTTAAATTTTTCTCTTACAAGTCTAACACTTCCGAAAAACCAATACAACGCCCACCCGGAACAATATATAAAGCTAAACGAACCGTTCACTGGGTACTTACACGTACGAAAATCCCTATTGATTTACCTGTTTTTACAAGGAAATAAAATGTGAAAAAATATTTCTACATCCCATGGCCTTTCCCAACCATTTAAATTTGTCTCTTACAGGTCTAATACTTCCGAAAAACCCATACAACTCCCACCCGGAACAATATATAAAGCTAAACGAACCGTTCACTGGGCACTTATTCGTACGAAAATCCCTATTGATTTACCTGATTTTACAAGGAAATAAAATGTGAAAAAAATATTTCTACATCCCATCGCCTTTCCCAACCATTTAAATTTTTCTCTTACAGGTCTAACACTTCCGAAAAACCAATACAACGCCCACCCGGAACAATATATAAAGCTAAACGAACCGTTCACTGGGCACATATCCGTACGAAAATCCCTATTGATTTACCTGTTTTTACAAGGAAATAAAATGTGAAAAAAATATTTCTACATCCCATGGCCTTTCCCAACCATTTAAATTTTTCTCTTACAGGTCTAACACTTCCGAAAAACCAATACAACGCCCACCTGGAACAATATATGAAGGTAAACGAACCGTTCACTGGGCACTTATCCATACGAAAATCCCTATTAATTTACCTGTTTTTACAAGGAAATAAAATGTGAAAAAATTATTTCTACATCCCATGGCCTTTCCCAACCATTTAAATTTTTCTCTTACAGGTCTAACACTTCCGAAAAGCCAATACAACGCCCACCCGGAACAATATATAAAGCTAAACGAACCGTTCACTGGGCACTTATCCGTACGAAAATCCCTATTGTTTTACCTGTTTTTACAAGGAAATAAAATGTGAAAAAAATATTTCTACATCCCATGGCCTTTCCCAACCATTTAAATTTTTCTCTTACAGGTCTAACACTTCCGAAAAACCAATACAACGCCCACCTGGAACAATATATAAAGCTAAACGAACCGTTCACTGGGCACTTATCCTTACGAAAATCCCTATTAATTTACCTGTTTTTACAAGGAAATAAAATGTGAAAAAAATATTTCTACATCCCATGGCCTTTCCCAACCATTTAAATTTTTCTCTTACAAGTCTAACACTTCCGAAAAACCAATACAACGCCCACCCGGAACAATATATAAAGCTAAACGAACCGTTCACTGGGTACTTACACGTACGAAAATCCCTATTGATTTACCTGTTTTTACAAGGAAATAAAATGTGAAAAAATATTTCTACATCCCATGGCCTTTCCCAAACATTTAAATTTTTCTCTTACAGGTCTAATACTTCCGAAAAACCAATACAACGCCCACCCGGAACAATATATAAAGCTAAACGAACCGTTCACTGGGCACTTATCCGTACGAAAATCCCTATTGATTTACCTGTTTTTACAAGGAAATAAAATGTGAAAAAAATATTTCTACATCCCATGGCCTTTCCCAACCATTTAAATTTGTCTCTTACAGGTCTAATACTTCCGAAAAACCCATACAACTCCCACCCGGAACAATATATAAAGCTAAACGAACCGTTCACTGGGCACTTATTCGTACGAAAATCCCTATTGATTTACCTGATTTTACAAGGAAATAAAATGTGAAAAAAATATTTCTACATCCCATGGCCTTTCCCAACCATTTAAATTTTTCTCTTACAGGTCTAACACTTCCAAAAAACCAATACAACGCCCACCCGGAACAATATATAAAGCTAAACGAACCGTTCACTGGGCACATATCCGTACGAAAATCCCTATTGATTTACCTGTTTTTACAAGGAAATAAAATGTGAAAAAAATATTTCTACATCCCATGGCCTTTCCCAACCATTTAAATTTTTCTCTTACAGGTCTAACACTTCCGAAAAACCAATACAACGCCCACCTGGAACAATATATAAAGCTAAACGAACCGTTCACTGGGCACTTATCCTTACGAAAATCCCTATTAATTTACCTGTTTTTACAAGGAAATAAAATGTGAAAAAAATATATCTACATCCCATGGCCTTTCCCAACCATTTAAATTTTTCTCTTACAAGTCTAACACTTCCGAAAAACCAATACAACGCCCACCCGGAACAATATATAAAGCTAAACGAACCGTTCACTGGGTACTTACACGTTCGAAAATCCCTATTGATTTACCTGTATTTACAAGGAAATAAAATGTGAAAAAATATTTCTACATCCCATGGCCTTTCCCAACCATTTAAATTTTTCTCTTACAGGTCTAATACTTCCGAAAAACCAATACAACGCCCACCCGGAACAATATATAAAGCTAAACGAACCGTTCACTGGGTACTTACACGTACGAAAATCCCTATTGATTTACCTGATTTTACAAGGAAATAAAATGTGAAAAAAATATTTCTACATCCCTTGGCCTTTCCCAACCATTTAAATTTTTCTCTTACAGGTCTAACACTTCCGAAAAACCAATACAACGCCCACCCGGAACAATATATAAAGCTAAACGAACCGTTCACTGGGCACTTATCCGTACGAAAATCCCTATTGATTTACCTGATTTTACAAGGAAATAAAATGTGAAAAAAATATTTCTACATCCCATGGCCTTTCCCAACCATTTAAATTTTTCTCTTACAGGTCTAACACTTCTGAAAAACCAATACAACGACCCCCCGGAACAATATCTAAAGCTAAATGAACCGTTCACTGGGTACTTATCCGTAAGAAAATCCCTATTGATTTACCTGTTTTTACAAGGAAATAAAATGTGAAAAAATATTTCTACATCCCATGGCCTTTCCCAACCATTTAAATTTTTCTCTTACAGGTCTAATACATCCGAAAAAGCAATACAACGCCCACCCGGAACAATATATAAAGCTAAACGAACCGTTCACTGGGTACTTACACGTACAAAAATCCCTATTGATTTACCTTATTTTACAAGGAAATAAAATATGAAAAAAATATTTCTACATCCCATTGCCTTTCCCAACCCTTTAAATTTTTCTCTTACAGGTCTAACACTTCCGAAAAACCAATACAACGCCCACCCGGAACAATATATAAAGCTAAACGAACCGTTCACTGGGCACATATCCGTACGAAAATCCCTATTGTTTTACCTGTTTTTACAAGGAAATAAAATGTGAAAAAAATATTTCTACATCCCTTGGCCTTTCCCAACCATTTAAATTTTTCTCTTACAGGTCTAACACTTCTGAAAAACCAATACAACGCCCACCTGGAACAATATATAAAGCTAAACGAACCGTTCACTGGGTACTTATCCTTACGAAAATCCCTATTAATTTACCTGTTTTTACAAGGAAATAAAATGTGAAAAAAATATTTCTACATCCCATGGCCTTTCCCAACCATTTAAATTTTTCTCTTACACGTGTACCACTTCCGAAAAACCAATACTACGCCCACCCGGAACAATATATAAAGCTAAACGAACCGTTCACTGGGTACTTACACGTACGAAAATCCCTATTGATTTACCTGTTTTTACAAGGAAATAAAATGTGAAAAAAATATTTCTACATCCCATGGCCTTTCCCAATCATTTAAATTTTTCTCTTACAGGTCTAACACTTCCGAAAAACCAATACAACGCCCACCTGGAACAATATATAAAGCTAAACGAACCGTTCACTGGGCACTTATCCTTACGAAAATCCCTATTAATTTACCTGTTTTTACAAGGAAATAAAATGTGAAAAAAATATTTCTACATCCCATGGCCTTTCCCAACCATTTAAATTTTTCTCTTACAAGTCTAACACTTCCGAAAAACCAATACAACGCCCACCCGGAACAATATATAAAGCTAAACGAACCGTTCACTGGGTACTTACACGTACGAAAATCCCTATTGATTTACCTGTTTTTACAAGGAAATAAAATGTGAAAAAATATTTCTACATCCCATGGCCTTTCCCAACCATTTAAATTTTTCTCTTACAGGTCTAATACTTCCGAAAAACCAATACAACGCCCACCCGGAACAATATATAAAGCTAAACGAACCGTTCACTGGGTACTTACACGTACGAAAATCCCTATTGATTTACCTGATTTTACAAGGAAATAAAATGTGAAAAAAATATTTCTACATCCCTTGGCCTTTCCCAACCATTTAAATTTTTCTCTTACAAGTCTAACACTTCCGAAAAACCAATACAACGCCCACCCGGAACAATATATAAAGCTAAACGAACCGTTCACTGGGCACTTATCCGTACGAAAATCCCTATTGATTTACCTGATTTTACAAGGAAATAAAATGTGAAAAAAATATTTCTACATCCCATGGCCTTTCCCAACCATTTAAATTTTTCTCTTACAGGTCTAACATTTCTGAAAAACCAATACAACGACCCCCCGGAAGAATATCTAAAGCTAAATGAACCGTTCACTGGGTACTTATCCGTAAGAAAATCCCTATTGATTTACCTGTTTTTACAAGGAAATAAAATGTGAAAAAATATTTCTACATCCCATGGCCTTTCCCAACCATTTAAATTTTTCTCTTACAGGTCTAATACATCCGAAAAAGCAATACAACGCCCACCCGGAACAATATATAAAGCTAAACGAACCGTTCACTGGGTACTTACACGTACAAAAATCCCTATTGATTTACCTTGTTTTACAAGGAAATAAAATATGAAAAAAATATTTCTACATCCCATTGCCTTTCCCAACCCTTTAAATTTTTCTCTTACAGGTCTAACACTTCCGAAAAACCAATACAACGCCTACCCGGAACAATATATAAAGGTAAACGAACCGTTCACTGGGCACTTATCCATACGAAAATCCCTAATTAATTTACCTGTTTTTACAAGGAAATAAAATGTGAAAAAATATTTCTATATCCCATGGCCTTTCCCAACCATTTAAATTTTTCTCTTACAGGTCTAACACTTCCGAAAAGCCAATACAACGCCCACCTGGAACAATATATAAAGCTAAACGAACCGTTCACTGGGTACTTATCCTTACGAAAATCCCTATTAATTTACCTGTTTTTACAAGGAAATAAAATGTGAAAAAAATATTTCTACATCCCATGGCCTTTCCCAACCATTTAAATTTTTCTCTTACACGTCTACCACTTCCGAAAAACCAATACAACGCCCACCCGGAACAATATATAAAGCTAAACAAACCGTTCACTGGGTACTTACACGTACGAAAATCCCTATTGATTTACCTGTTTTTACAAGGAAATACAATGTGAAAAAATATTTCTACATCCCATGGCCTTTCCCAACCATTTAAATTTTTCTCTTACACGTCTACCACTTCCGAAAAACCAATACAACGCCCACCTGGAACAATATATAAAGCTAAACGAACCGTTCACTGGGTACTTATCCTTACGAAAATCCCTATTAATTTACCTGTTTTTACAAGGAAATAAAATGTGAAAAAAATATTTCTACATCCCATGGCCTTTCCCAACCATTTAAATTTTTCTCTTACACGTGTACCACTTCCGAAAAACCAATACTACGCCCACCCGGAACAATATATAAAGCTAAACGAACCGTTCACTGGGTACTTACACGTACGAAAATCCCTATTGATTTACCTGTTTTTACAAGGAAATAAAATGTGAAAAAAATATTTCTACATCCCATGGCCTTTCCCAACCATTTAAATTTTTCTCTTACAGGTCTAACACTTCCGAAAAACCAATACAACGCCCACCTGGAACAATATATAAAGCTAAACGAACCGTTCACTGGGCACTTATCCTTACGAAAATCCCTATTAATTTACCTGTTTTTACAAGGAAATAAAATGTGAAAAAAATATTTCTACATCCCATGGCCTTTCCCAACCATTTAAATTTTTCTCTTACAAGTCTAACACTTCCGAAAAACCAATACAACGCCCACCCGGAACAATATATAAAGCTAAACGAACCGTTCACTGGGTACTTACACGTACAAAAATCCCTATTGATTTACCTGTTTTTACAAGGAAATAAAATGTGAAAAAATATTTCTACATCCCATGGCCTTTCCCAACCATTTAAATTTTTCTCTTACAGGTCTAATACTTCCGAAAAACCAATACAACGCCCACCCGGAACAATATATAAAGCTAAACGAACCGTTCACTGGGTACTTACACGTACGAAAATCCCTATTGATTTACCTGATTTTACAAGGAAATAAAACGTGAAAAAAATATTTCTACATCCCTTGGCCTTTCCCAACCATTTAAATTTTTCTCTTACAGGTCTAACACTTCCGAAAAACCAATACAACGCCCACCCGGAACAATATATAAAGCTAAACGAACCGTTCACTGGGCACTTATCCGTACGAAAATCCCTATTGATTTACCTGATTTTACAAGGAAATAAAATGTGAAAAAAATATTTCTACATCCCATGGCCTTTCCCAACCATTTAAATTTTTCTCTTACAGGTCTAACACTTCTGAAAAACCAATAAAACGACCCCCCGGAAGAATATCTAAAGCTAAATGAACCGTTCACTGGGTACTTATCCGTAAGAAAATCCCTATTGATTTACCTGTTTTTACAAGGAAATAAAATGTGAAAAAATATTTCTACATCCCATGGCCTTTCCCAACCATTTAAATTTTTCTCTTACAGGTCTAATACATCCGAAAAAGCAATACAACGCCCACCCGGAACAATATATAAAGCTAAACGAACCGTTCACTGGGTACTTACACGTACAAAAATCCCTATTGATTTACCTTATTTTACAAGGAAATAAAATGTGAAAAAATATTTCTACATCCCATGGCCTTTCCCAACCATTTAAATTTTTCTCTTACAGGTCTAACACTTCCGAAAAGCCAATACAACGCCCACCCGGAACAATATATAAAGCTAAACGAACCGTTCACTGGGTACTTATCCTTACGAAAATCCCTATTAATTTACCTGTTTTTACAAGGAAATAAAATGTGAAAAAAATATTTCTACATCCCATGGCCTTTCCCAACCATTTAAATTTTTCTCTTACACGTCTACCACTTCCGAAAAACCAATACAACGCCCACCCGGAACAATATATAAAGCTAAACAAACCGTTCACTGGGTACTTACACGTACGAAAATCCCTATTGATTTACCTGTTTTTACAAGGAAATACAATGTGAAAAAATATTTCTACATCCCATGGCCTTTCCCAATCATTTAAATTTTTCTCTTACAGGTCTAATACTTCCGAAAAAGCAATACAACGCCAACCCGGAACAATATATAAAGCTAAACGAACCGTTCACTGGGCATTTATCCGTACGAAAATCCCTATTGATTTACCTGATTTTACAAGGAAATAAAATGTGAAAAAAATATTTCTACATCCCATGGCCTTTCCCAACCATTTAAATTTTTCTCTTACAGGTCTAACACTTCTGAAAAACCAATACAACGACCCCCCGGAACAATATCTAAGGCTAAATGAACCGTTCACTGGGTACTTATCCGTAAGAAAATCCCTATTGATTTACCTGTTTTTACAAGGAAATAAAATGTGAAAAAATATTTCTACATCCCATGGCCTTTCCCAACCATTTACATTTTTCTCTTACAGGTCTAATACATCCGAAAAAGCAATACAACGCCCACCCGGAACAATATATAAAGCTAAACGAACCGTTCACTGGGTACTTACACGTACGAAAATCCCTATTGATTTACCTTATTTTACAAGGAAATAAAATATGAAAAAAATATTTCTACATCCCATGGCCTTTCCCAACCCTTTAAATTTTTCTCTTACAGGTCTAACACTTCCAAAAAACCAATACAACGCCTACCCGGAACAATATATAAAGGTAAACGAACCGTTCACTGGGCACTTATCCATACGAAAATCCCTATTGATTTACCTGATTTTACAAGGAAATAAAATGTGAAAAAAATATTTCTACATCCCATGGCCTTTCCCAACCATTTAAATTTTTCTCTTACAGGTCTAACACTTCTGAAAAACCAATACAACGCCCACCCGGAACAATATCTAAAGCTAAATGAACCGTTCACTGGGCACATATCCGTACGAAAATCCCTATTGTTTTACCTGTTTTTACAAGGAAATAAAATGTGAAAAAAATATTTCTACATCCCTTGGCCTTTCCCAACCATTTAAATTTTTCTCTTACAGGTCTAACACTTCCGAAAAACCAATACAACGCCCACCTGGAACAATATATAAAGCTAAACGAACCGTTCACTGGGTACTTATCCTTACGAAAATCCCTATTAATTTACCTGTTTTTACAAGGAAATAAAATGTGAAAAAAATATTTCTACATCCCATGGCCTTTCCCAACCATTTAAATTTTTCTCTTACACGTCTACCACTTCCGAAAAACCAATACAACGCCCACCCGGAACAATATATAAAGCTAAACAAACCGTTCACTGGGTACTTACACGTACGAAAATCCCTATTGATTTACCTGTTTTTACAAGGAAATACAATGTGAAAAAATATTTCTACATCCCATGGCCTTTCCCAATCATTTAAATTTTTCTCTTACAGGTCTAATACTTCCGAAAAAGCAATACAACGCCAACCCGGAACAATATATAAAGCTAAACGAACCGTTCACTGGGCATTTATCCGTACGAAAATCCCTATTGATTTACCTGATTTTACAAGGAAATAAAATGTGAAAAAAATATTTCTACATCCCATGGCCTT
Organism: Paroedura picta; assembly: GCF_049243985.1. NCBI lineage: Eukaryota > Metazoa > Chordata > Lepidosauria > Squamata > Gekkonidae > Paroedura > Paroedura picta. The sequence continues at coordinate 24,329,573 of NC_135372.1, forward strand.
TCCCAACCATTTAAATTTTTCTCTTACAGGTCTAACACTTCTGAAAAACCAATACAACGACCCCCCGGAACAATATCTAAGGCTAAATGAACCGTTCACTGGGTACTTATCCGTAAGAAAATCCCTATTGATTTACCTGTTTTTACAAGGAAATAAAATGTGAAAAAATATTTCTACATCCCATGGCCTTTCCCAACCATTTACATTTTTCTCTTACAGGTCTAATACATCCGAAAAAGCAATACAACGCCCACCCGGAACAATATATAAAGCTAAACGAACCGTTCACTGGGTACTTACACGTACGAAAATCCCTATTGATTTACCTTATTTTACAAGGAAATAAAATATGAAAAAAATATTTCTACATCCCATGGCCTTTCCCAACCCTTTAAATTTTTCTCTTACAGGTCTAACACTTCCAAAAAACCAATACAACGCCTACCCGGAACAATATATAAAGGTAAACGAACCGTTCACTGGGCACTTATCCATACGAAAATCCCTATTGATTTACCTGATTTTACAAGGAAATAAAATGTGAAAAAAATATTTCTACATCCCATGGCCTTTCCCAACCATTTAAATTTTTCTCTTACAGGTCTAACACTTCTGAAAAACCAATACAACGCCCACCCGGAACAATATCTAAAGCTAAATGAACCGTTCACTGGGCACATATCCGTACGAAAATCCCTATTGTTTTACCTGTTTTTACAAGGAAATAAAATGTGAAAAAAATATTTCTACATCCCTTGGCCTTTCCCAACCATTTAAATTTTTCTCTTACAGGTCTAACACTTCCGAAAAACCAATACAACGCCCACCTGGAACAATATATAAAGCTAAACGAACCGTTCACTGGGTACTTATCCTTACGAAAATCCCTATTAATTTACCTGTTTTTACAAGGAAATAAAATGTGAAAAAAATATTTCTACATCCCATGGCCTTTCCCAACCATTTAAATTTTTCTCTTACACGTCTACCACTTCCGAAAAACCAATACAACGCCCACCCGGAACAATATATAAAGCTAAACGAACCGTTCACTGGGTACTTACACGTACGAAAATCCCTATTGATTTACCTTATTTTACAAGGAAATAAAATATGAAAAAAATATTTCTACATCCCATGGCCTTTCCCAACCCTTTAAATTTTTCTCTTACAGGTCTAACACTTCCGAAAAACCAATACAACGCCTACCCGGAACAATATATAAAGGTAAACGAACCGTTCACTGGGCACTTATCCATACGAAAATCCCTAATTAATTTACCTGTTTTTACAAGGAAATAAAATGTGAAAAAAATATTTCTACATCCCATGGCCTTTCCCAACCATTTAAATTTTTCTCTTACAGGTCTAACACTTCCGAAAAGCCAATACAACGCCCACCCGGAACAATATATAAAGCTAAACGAACCGTTCACTGGGCACATATCCGTACGAAAATCCCTATTGTTTTACCTGTTTTTACAAGGAAATAAAATGTGCAAAAAATATTTCTACATCCCTTGGCCTTTCCCAACCATTTAAATTTTTCTCTTACAGGTCTAACACTTCCGAAAAACCAATACAACGCCCACCTGGAACAATATATAAAGCTAAACAAACCGTTCACTGGGTACTTACACGTACGAAAATCCCTATTGATTTACCTGTTTTTACAAGGAAATACAATGTGAAAAAATATTTCTACATCCCATGGCCTTTCCCAACCATTTAAATTTTTCTCTTACAGGTCTAATACTTCCGAAAAAGCAATACAACGCCAACCCGGAACAATATATAAAGCTAAACGAACCGTTCACTGGGCACTTATCCGTACGAAAATCCCTATTGATTTACCTGATTTTACAAGGAAATAAAATGTGAAAAAAATATTTCTACATCCCATGGCCTTTCCCAACCATTTAAATTTTTCTCTTACAGGTCTAACACTTCTGAAAAACCAATACAACGACCCCCCGGAACAATATCTAAGGCTAAATGAACCGTTCACTGGGTACTTATCCGTAAGAAAATCCCTATTGATTTACCTGTTTTTACAAGGAAATAAAATGTGAAAAAATATTTCTACATCCCATGGCCTTTCCCAACCATTTACATTTTTCTCTTACAGGTCTAATACATCCGAAAAAGCAATACAACGCCCACCCGGAACAATATATAAAGCTAAACGAACCGTTCACTGGGTACTTACACGTACGAAAATCCCTATTGATTTACCTTATTTTACAAGGAAATAAAATATGAAAAAAATATTTCTACATCCCATGGCCTTTCCCAACCCTTTAAATTTTTCTCTTACAGGTCTAACACTTCCGAAAAACCAATACAACGCCTACCCGGAACAATATATAAAGGTAAACGAACCGTTCACTGGGCACTTATCCATACGAAAATCCCTATTGATTTACCTGATTTTACAAGGAAATAAAATGTGAAAAAAATATTTCTACATCCCATGGCCTTTCCCAACCATTTAAATTTTTCTCTTACAGGTCTAACACTTCTGAAAAACCAATACAACGACCACCCGGAACAATATCTAAAGCTAAATGAACCGTTCACTGGGCACATATCCGTACGAAAATCCCTATTGTTTTACCTGTTTTTACAAGGAAATAAAATGTGAAAAAAATATTTCTACATCCCTTGGCCTTTCCCAACCATTTAAATTTTTCTCTTACAGGTCTAACACTTCCGAAAAACCAATACAACGCCCACCTGGAACAATATATAAAGCTAAACGAACCGTTCACTGGGTACTTATCCTTACGAAAATCCCTATTAATTTACCTGTTTTTACAAGGAAATAAAATGTGAAAAAAATATTTCTACATCCCATGGCCTTTCCCAACCATTTAAATTTTTCTCTTACACGTCTACCACTTCCGAAAAACCAATACAACGCCCACCCGGAACAATATATAAAGCTAAACAAACCGTTCACTGGGTACTTACACGTACGAAAATCCCTATTGATTTACCTGTTTTTACAAGGAAATACAATGTGAAAAAATATTTCTACATCCCATGGCCTTTCCCAACCATTTAAATTTTTCTCTTACAGGTCTAATACTTCCGAAAAAGCAATACAACGCCAACCCGGAACAATATATAAAGCTAAACGAACCGTTCACTGGGCACTTATCCGTACGAAAATCCCTATTAATTTACCTGTTTTTACAAGGAAATAAAATGTGAAAAAAATATTTCTACATCCCATGGCCTTTCCCAACCATTTAAATTTTTCTCTTATACGTCTACCACTTCCGAAAAACCAATACAACGCCCACCCGGAACAATATATAAAGCTAAACGAACCGTTCACTGGGTACTTATCCTTACGAAAATCCCTATTAATTTACCTGTTTTTACAAGGAAATAAAATGTGAAAAAATATTTCTACATCCCATGGCCTTTCCCAACCATTTACATTTTTCTCTTACAGGTCTAATACATCCGAAAAAGCAATACAACGCCCACCCGGAACAATATATAAAGCTAAACGAACCGTTCACTGGGTACTTACACGTACGAAAATCCCTATTGATTTATTTTATTTTACAAGGAAATAAAATATGAAAAAAATATTTCTACATCCCATTGCCTTTCCCAACCCTTTAAATTTTTCTCTTACAGGTCTAACACTTCCGAAAAACCAATACAACGCCCACCCGGAACAATATATAAAGCTAAACGAACCGTTCACTGGGTACTTACACGTACGAAAATCCCTATTGATTTATTTTATTTTACAAGGAAATAAAATATGAAAAAAATATTTCTACATCCCATGGCCTTTCCCAACCATTTAAATTTTTCTCTTACAAGTCTAACACTTCCGAAAAACCAATACAACGCCCACCCGGAACAATATATAAAGCTAAACGAACCGTTCACTGGGCACTTACACGTACGAAAATCCCTATTGATTTACCTGATTTTACAAGAAAATAAAATGTGAAAAAAATATTTCTACATCCCATGGCCTTTCCCAACCCTTTAAATTTTTCTCTTACAGGTCTAACACTTCCAAAAAACCAATACAACGCCCACCCGGAACAATATATAAAGCTAAACGAACCGTTCACTGGGCACTTATCCGTACGAAAATCCCTATTGATTTACCTGATTTTACAAGGAAATAAAATGTGAAAAAAATATTTCTACATCCCATGGCCTTTCCCAACCATTTAAATTTTTCTCTTACAGGTCTAACACTTCCGAAAAACCAATACAACGCCCACCCGGAACAATATATAAAGCTAAACGAACCGTTCACTGGGCACTTATCCGTACGAAAATCCCTATTGATTTACCTGATTTTACAAGGAAATAAAATGTGAAAAAAATATTTCTACATCCCATGGCCTTTCCCAACCATTTAAATTTTTCTCTTACAGGTCTAACACTTCTGAAAAACCAATACAACGACCCCCCGGAACAATATCTAAAGCTAAATGAACCGTTCACTGGGTACTCATCCGTAAGAAAATCCCTATTGATTTACCTGTTTTTACAAGGAAATAAAATGTGAAAAAATATTTCTACATCCCATGGCCTTTCCCAACCATTTACATTTTTCTCTTACAGGTCTAATACATCCGAAAAAGCAATACAACGCCCACCCGGAACAATATATAAAGCTAAACGAACCGTTCACTGGGTACTTACACGTACGAAAATCCCTATTGATTTACCTTATTTTACAAGGAAATAAAATATGAAAAAAATATTTCTACATCCCATGGCCTTTCCCAACCCTTTAAATTTTTCTCTTACAGGTCTAACACTTCCGAAAAACCAATACAACGCCTACCCGGAACAATATATAAAGGTAAACGAACCGTTCACTGGGCACTTATCCATACGAAAATCCCTAATTAATTTACCTGTTTTTACAAGGAAATAAAATGTGAAAAAAATATTTCTACATCCCATGGCCTTTCCCAACCATTTAAATTTTTCTCTTACAGGTCTAACACTTCCGAAAAGCCAATACAACGCCCACCCGGAACAATATATAAAGCTAAACGAACCGTTCACTGGGCACATATCCGTACGAAAATCCCTATTGTTTTACCTGTTTTTACAAGGAAATAAAATGTGAAAAAAATATTTCTACATCCCTTGGCCTTTCCCAACCATTTAAATTTTTCTCTTACAGGTCTAACACTTCCGAAAAACCAATACAACGCCCACCTGGAACAATATATAAAGCTAAACGAACCGTTCACTGGGTACTTATCCTTACGAAAATCCCTATTAATTTACCTGTTTTTACAAGGAAATAAAATGTGAAAAAAATATTTCTACATCCCATGGCCTTTCCCAACCATTTAAATTTTTCTCTTACACGTCTACCACTTCCGAAAAACCAATACAACGCCCACCCGGAACAATATATAAAGCTAAACAAACCGTTCACTGGGTACTTACACGTACGAAAATCCCTATTGATTTACCTTATTTTACAAGGAAATAAAATATGAAAAAAATATTTCTACATCCCATGGCCTTTCCCAACCCTTTAAATTTTTCTCTTACAGGTCTAACACTTCCGAAAAACCAATACAACGCCTACCCGGAACAATATATAAAGGTAAACGAACCGTTCACTGGGCACTTATCCATACGAAAATCCCTAATTAATTTACCTGTTTTTACAAGGAAATAAAATGTGAAAAAAATATTTCTACATCCCATGGCCTTTCCCAACCATTTAAATTTTTCTCTTACAGGTCTAACACTTCCGAAAAGCCAATACAACGCCCACCCGGAACAATATATAAAGCTAAACGAACCGTTCACTGGGCACATATCCGTACGAAAATCCCTATTGTTTTACCTGTCTTTACAAGGAAATAAAATGTGAAAAAAATATTTCTACATCCCTTGGCCTTTCCCAACCATTTAAATTTTTCTCTTACAGGTCTAACACTTCCGAAAAACCAATACAACGCCCACCTGGAACAATATATAAAGCTAAACGAACCGTTCACTGGGTACTTATCCTTACGAAAATCCCTATTAATTTACCTGTTTTTACAAGGAAATAAAATGTGAAAAAAATATTTCTACATCCCATGGCCTTTCCCAACCATTTAAATTTTTCTCTTACACGTCTACCACTTCCGAAAAACCAATACAACGCCCACCCGGAACAATATATAAAGCTAAACAAACCGTTCACTGGGCACTTATCCGTACGAAAATCCCTATTGATTTACCTGATTTTACAAGGAAATAAAATGTGAAAAAAATATTTCTACATCCCATGGCCTTTCCCAACCATTTAAATTTTTCTCTTACAGGTCTAATACATCCGAAAAAGCAATACAACGCCCACCCGGAACAATATATAAAGCTAAACGAACCGTTAACTGGGTACTTACACGTACGAAAATCCCTATTGATTTACCTTATTTTACAAGGAAATAAAATGTGAAAAAAATATTTCTACATCCCATGGCCTTTCCCAACCCTTTAAATTTTTCTCTTACAGGTCTAACACTTCCAAAAAACCAATACAACGCCCACCCGGAACAATATATAAAGCTAAACGAACCGTTCACTGGGCACTTATCCGTACGAAAATCCCTATTGATTTACCTGATTTTACAAGGAAATAAAATGTGAAAAAAATATTTCTACATCCCATGGCCTTTCCCAACCATTTAAATTTTTCTCTTACAGGTCTAACACTTCCGAAAAACCAATACAACGCCCACCCGGAACAATATATAAAGCTAAACGAACCGTTCACTGGGCACTTATCCGTACGAAAATCCCTATTGATTTACCTGATTTTACAAGGAAATAAAATGTGAAAAAAATATTTCTACATCCCATGGCCTTTCCCAACCATTTAAATTTTTCTCTTACAGGTCTAACACTTCTGAAAAACCAATACAACGACCCCCCGGAACAATATCTAAAGCTAAATGAACCGTTCACTGGGTACTTATCCGTAAGAAAATCCCTATTGATTTACCTGTTTTTACAAGGAAATAAAATGTGAAAAAATATTTCTACATCCCATGGCCTTTCCCAACCATTTAAATTTTTCTCTTACAGGTCTAATACATCCGAAAAAGCAATACAACGCCCACCCGGAACAATATATAAAGCTAAACGAACCGTTCACTGGGTACTTACACGTACAAAAATCCCTATTGATTTACCTTATTTTACAAGGAAATAAAATATGAAAAAAATATTTCTACATCCCATTGCCTTTCCCAACCCTTTAAATTTTTCTCTTACAGGTCTAACACTTCCGAAAAACCAATACAACGCCTACCCGGAACAATATATAAAGGTAAACGAACCGTTCACTGGGCACTTATCCATACGAAAATCCCTAATTAATTTACCTGTTTTTACAAGGAAATAAAATGTGAAAAAAATATTTCTACATCCCATGGCCTTTCCCAACCATTTAAATTTTTCTCTTACAGGTCTAACACTTCCAAAAAGCCAATACAACGCCCACCCGGAACAATATATAAAGCTAAACGAACCGTTCACTGGGCACATATCCGTACGAAAATCCCTATTGTTTTACCTGTTTTTACAAGGAAATAAAATGTGAAAAAAATATTTCTACATCCCTTGGCCTTTCCCAACCATTTAAATTTTTCTCTTACAGGTCTAACACTTCCGAAAAACCAATACAACGCCCACCTGGAACAATATATAAAGCTAAACGAACCGTTCACTGGGTACTTATCCTTACGAAAATCCCTATTAATTTACCTGTTTTTACAAGGAAATAAAATGTGAAAAAAATATTTCTACATCCCATGGCCTCTCCCAACCATTTAAATTTTTCTCTTACACGTCTACCACTTCCGAAAAACCAATACAACGCCCACCCGGAACAATATATAAAGCTAAACAAACCGTTCACTGGGTACTTACACGTACGAAAATCCCTATTGATTTACCTGTTTTTACAAGGAAATACAATGTGAAAAAATATTTCTACATCCCATGGCCTTTCCCAACCATTTAAATTTTTCTCTTACAGGTCTAATACTTCCGAAAAAGCAATACAACGCCAACCCGGAACAATATATAAAGCTAAACGAACCGTTTACTGGGCACTTATCCGTACGAAAATCCCTATTGATTTACCTGATTTTACAAGGAAATAAAATGTGAAAAAAATATTTCTACATCCCATGGCCTTTCCCAACCATTTAAATTTTTATCTTACAGGTCTAACACTTCTGAAAAACAAATACAACGACCCCCCGGAACAATATCTAAAGCTAAATGAACCGTTCACTGGGTACTTATCCGTAAGAAAATCCCTATTGATTTACCTGTTTTTACAAGGAAATAAAATGTGAAAAAATATTTCTACATCCCATGGCCTTTCCCAACCATTTACATTTTTCTCTTACAGGTCTAATACATCCGAAAAAGCAATACAACGCCCACCCGGAACAATATATAAAGCTAAACGAACCGTTCACTGGGTACTTACACGTACGAAAATCCCTATTGATTTACCTTATTTTACAAGGAAATAAAATATGAAAAAAATATTTCTACATCCCATGGCCTTTCCCAACCCTTTAAATTTTTCTCTTACAGGTCTAACACTTCCGAAAAACCAATACAACGCCTACCCGGAACAATATATAAAGGTAAACGAACCGTTCACTGGGCACTTATCCATACGAAAATCCCTAATTAATTTACCTGTTTTTACAAGGAAATAAAATGTGAAAAAAATATTTCTACATCCCATGGCCTTTCCCAACCATTTAAATTTTTCTCTTACAGGTCTAACACTTCCGAAAAGCCAATACAACGCCCACCCGGAACAATATATAAAGCTAAACGAACCGTTCACTGGGCACATATCCGTACGAAAATCCCTATTGTTTTACCTGTTTTTACAAGGAAATAAAATGTGAAAAAAATATTTCTACATCCCTTGGCCTTTCCCAACCATTTAAATTTTTCTCTTACAGGTCTAACACTTCCGAAAAACCAATACAACGCCCACCTGGAACAATATATAAAGCTAAACGAACCGTTCACTGGGTACTTATCCTTACGAAAATCCCTATTAATTTACCTGTTTTTACAAGGAAATAAAATGTGAAAAAAATATTTCTACATCCCATGGCCTTTCCCAACCATTTAAATTTTTCTCTTACACGTCTACCACTTCCGAAAAACCAATACAACGCCCACCCGGAACAATATATAAAGCTAAACAAACCGTTCACTGGGTACTTACACGTACGAAAATCCCTATTGATTTACCTGTTTTTACAAGGAAATACAATGTGAAAAAATATTTCTACATCCCATGGCCTTTCCCAACCATTTAAATTTTTCTCTTACAGGTCTAATACTTCCGAAAAAGCAATACAACGCCAACCCGGAACAATATATAAAGCTAAACGAACCGTTCACTGGGCACTTATCCCTACGAAAATCCCTATTGATTTACCTGATTTTACAAGGAAATAAAATGTGAAAAAAATATTTCTACATCCCATGGCCTTTCCCAACCATTTAAATTTTTCTCTTACAGGTCTAACACTTCTGAAAAACCAATACAACGACCACCCGGAACAATATCTAAAGCTAAATGAACCGTTCACTGGGTACTTATCCGTAAGAAAATCCCTATTGATTTACCTGTTTTTACAAGAAAATAAAATGTGAAAAAATATTTCTACATCCCATGGCCTTTCCCAACCCTTTAAATTTTTCTCTTACAGGTCTAACACTTCCAAAAAACCAATACAACGCCCACCCGGAACAATATATAAAGCTAAACGAACCGTTCACTGGGCACTTATCCGTACGAAAATCCCTATTGATTTACCTGATTTTACAAGGAAATAAAATGTGAAAAAAATATTTCTACATCCCATGGCCTTTCCCAACCATTTAAATTTTTCTCTTACAGGTCTAACACTTCCGAAAAACCAATACAACGCCCACCCGGAACAATATATAAAGCTAAACGAACCGTTCACTGGGCACTTATCCGTACGAAAATCCCTATTGATTTACCTGATTTTACAAGGAAATAAAATGTGAAAAAAATATTTCTACATCCCATGGCCTTTCCCAACCATTTAAATTTTTCTCTTACAGGTCTAACACTTCTGAAAAACCAATACAACGACCCCCCGGAACAATATCTAAAGCTAAATGAACCGTTCACTGGGTACTTATCCGTAAGAAAATCCCTATTGATTTACCTGTTTTTACAAGGAAATAAAATGTGAAAAAATATTTCTACATCCCATGGCCTTTCCCAACCATTTAAATTTTTCTCTTACAGGTCTAATACATCCGAAAAAGCAATACAACGCCCACCCGGAACAATATATAAAGCTAAACGAACCGTTCACTGGGTACTTACACGTACAAAAATCCCTATTGATTTACCTTATTTTACAAGGAAATAAAATATGAAAAAAATATTTCTACATCCCATTGCCTTTCCCAACCCTTTAAATTTTTCTCTTACAGGTCTAACACTTCCGAAAAACCAATACAACGCCTACCCGGAACAATATATAAAGGTAAACGAACCGTTCACTGGGCACTTATCCATACGAAAATCCCTAATTAATTTACCTGTTTTTACAAGGAAATAAAATGTGAAAAAAATATTTCTACATCCCATGGCCTTTCCCAACCATTTAAATTTTTCTCTTACAGGTCTAACACTTCCAAAAAGCCAATACAACGCCCACCCGGAACAATATATAAAGCTAAACGAACCGTTCACTGGGCACATATCCGTACGAAAATCCCTATTGTTTTACCTGTTTTTACAAGGAAATAAAATGTGAAAAAAATATTTCTACATCCCTTGGCCTTTCCCAACCATTTAAATTTTTCTCTTACAGGTCTAACACTTCCGAAAAACCAATACAACGCCCACCTGGAACAATATATAAAGCTAAACGAACCGTTCACTGGGTACTTATCCTTACGAAAATCCCTATTAATTTACCTGTTTTTACAAGGAAATAAAATGTGAAAAAAATATTTCTACATCCCATGGCCTCTCCCAACCATTTAAATTTTTCTCTTACACGTCTACCACTTCCGAAAAACCAATACAACGCCCACCCGGAACAATATATAAAGCTAAACAAACCGTTCACTGGGTACTTACACGTACGAAAATCCCTATTGATTTACCTGTTTTTACAAGGAAATACAATGTGAAAAAATATTTCTACATCCCATGGCCTTTCCCAACCATTTAAATTTTTCTCTTACAGGTCTAATACTTCCGAAAAAGCAATACAACGCCAACCCGGAACAATATATAAAGCTAAACGAACCGTTTACTGGGCACTTATCCGTACGAAAATCCCTATTGATTTACCTGATTTTACAAGGAAATAAAATGTGAAAAAAATATTTCTACATCCCATGGCCTTTCCCAACCATTTAAATTTTTATCTTACAGGTCTAACACTTCTGAAAAACAAATACAACGACCCCCCGGAACAATATCTAAAGCTAAATGAACCGTTCACTGGGTACTTATCCGTAAGAAAATCCCTATTGATTTACCTGTTTTTACAAGGAAATAAAATGTGAAAAAATATTTCTACATCCCATGGCCTTTCCCAACCATTTACATTTTTCTCTTACAGGTCTAATACATCCGAAAAAGCAATACAACGCCCACCCGGAACAATATATAAAGCTAAACGAACCGTTCACTGGGTACTTACACGTACGAAAATCCCTATTGATTTACCTTATTTTACAAGGAAATAAAATATGAAAAAAATATTTCTACATCCCATGGCCTTTCCCAACCCTTTAAATTTTTCTCTTACAGGTCTAACACTTCCGAAAAACCAATACAACGCCTACCCGGAACAATATATAAAGGTAAACGAACCGTTCACTGGGCACTTATCCATACGAAAATCCCTAATTAATTTACCTGTTTTTACAAGGAAATAAAATGTGAAAAAAATATTTCTACATCCCATGGCCTTTCCCAACCATTTAAATTTTTCTCTTACAGGTCTAACACTTCCGAAAAGCCAATACAACGCCCACCCGGAACAATATATAAAGCTAAACGAACCGTTCACTGGGCACATATCCGTACGAAAATCCCTATTGTTTTACCTGTTTTTACAAGGAAATAAAATGTGAAAAAAATATTTCTACATCCCTTGGCCTTTCCCAACCATTTAAATTTTTCTCTTACAGGTCTAACACTTCCGAAAAACCAATACAACGCCCACCTGGAACAATATATAAAGCTAAACGAACCGTTCACTGGGTACTTATCCTTACGAAAATCCCTATTAATTTACCTGTTTTTACAAGGAAATAAAATGTGAAAAAAATATTTCTACATCCCATGGCCTTTCCCAACCATTTAAATTTTTCTCTTACACGTCTACCACTTCCGAAAAACCAATACAACGCCCACCCGGAACAATATATAAAGCTAAACAAACCGTTCACTGGGTACTTACACGTACGAAAATCCCTATTGATTTACCTGTTTTTACAAGGAAATACAATGTGAAAAAATATTTCTACATCCCATGGCCTTTCCCAACCATTTAAATTTTTCTCTTACAGGTCTAATACTTCCGAAAAAGCAATACAACGCCAACCCGGAACAATATATAAAGCTAAACGAACCGTTCACTGGGCACTTATCCGTACGAAAATCCCTATTGATTTACCTGATTTTACAAGGAAATAAAATGTGAAAAAAATATTTCTACATCCCATGGCCTTTCCCAACCATTTAAATTTTTCTCTTACAGGTCTAACACTTCTGAAAAACCAATACAACGACCACCCGGAACAATATCTAAAGCTAAATGAACCGTTCACTGGGTACTTATCCGTAAGAAAATCCCTATTGATTTACCTGTTTTTACAAGAAAATAAAATGTGAAAAAATATTTCTACATCCCATGGCCTTTCCCAACCCTTTAAATTTTTCTCTTACAGGTCTAACACTTCCAAAAAACCAATACAACGCCCACCCGGAACAATATATAAAGCTAAACGAACCGTTCACTGGGCACTTATCCGTACGAAAATCCCTATTGATTTACCTGATTTTACAAGGAAATAAAATGTGAAAAAAATATTTCTACATCCCATGGCCTTTCCCAACCATTTAAATTTTTCTCTTAAAGGTCTAACACTTCCGAAAAACCAATACAACGACCACCCGGAACAATATCTAAAGCTAAATGAACCGTTCACTGGGTACTTATCCGTAAGAAAATCCCTATTGATTTACCTGTTTTTACAAGTAAATAAAATGTGAAAAAATATTTCTACATCCCATGGCCTTTCCCAACCATTTAAATTTTTCTCTTACAGGTCTAATACATCCGAAAAAGCAGTACAACGCCCACCCGGAACAATATATAAAGCTAAACGAACCGTTAACTGGGTACTTACACGTACGAAAATCCCTATTGATTTACCTTATTTTACAAGGAAATAAAATATGAAAAAAATATTTCTACATCCCATGGCCTTTCCCAATCATTTATATTTTTCTCTTACAGGTCTAACACTTCCGAAAAACCAATACAACGCCTACCCGGAACAATATATAAAGGTAAACGAACCGTTCACTGGGCACTTATCCATACGAAAATCCCTAATTAATTTACCTGTTTTTACAAGGAAATAAAATGTGAAAAAAATATTTCTACATCCCATGGCCTTTCCCAACCATTTAAATTTTTCTCTTACAGGTCTAACACTTCCAAAAAGCCAATACAACGCCCACCCGGAACAATATATAAAGCTAAACGAACCGTTCACTGGGCACATATCCGTACGAAAATCCCTATTGTTTTACCTGTTTTTACAAGGAAATAAAATGTGAAAAAAATATTTCTACATCCCTTGGCCTTTCCCAACCATTTAAATTTTTCTCTTACAGGTCTAACACTTCCGAAAAACCAATACAACGCCCACCTGGAACAATATATAAAGCTAAACGAACCGTTCACTGGGTACTTATCCTTACGAAAATCCCTATTAATTTACCTGTTTTTACAAGGAAATAAAATGTGAAAAAAATATTTCTACATCCCATGGCCTCTCCCAACCATTTAAATTTTTCTCTTACACGTCTACCACTTCCGAAAAACCAATACAACGCCCACCCGGAACAATATATAAAGCTAAACAAACCGTTCACTGGGTACTTACACGTACGAAAATCCCTATTGATTTACCTGTTTTTACAAGGAAATACAATGTGAAAAAATATTTCTACATCCCATGGCCTTTCCCAACCATTTAAATTTTTCTCTTACAGGTCTAATACTTCCGAAAAAGCAATACAACGCCAACCCGGAACAATATATAAAGCTAAACGAACCGTTTACTGGGCACTTATCCGTACGAAAATCCCTATTGATTTACCTGATTTTACAAGGAAATAAAATGTGAAAAAAATATTTCTACATCCCATGGCCTTTCCCAACCATTTAAATTTTTATCTTACAGGTCTAACACTTCTGAAAAACAAATACAACGACCCCCCGGAACAATATCTAAAGCTAAATGAACCGTTCACTGGGTACTTATCCGTAAGAAAATCCCTATTGATTTACCTGTTTTTACAAGGAAATAAAATGTGAAAAAATATTTCTACATCCCATGGCCTTTCCCAACCATTTACATTTTTCTCTTACAGGTCTAATACATCCGAAAAAGCAATACAACGCCCACCCGGAACAATATATAAAGCTAAACGAACCGTTCACTGGGTACTTACACGTACGAAAATCCCTATTGATTTACCTTATTTTACAAGGAAATAAAATATGAAAAAAATATTTCTACATCCCATGGCCTTTCCCAACCCTTTAAATTTTTCTCTTACAGGTCTAACACTTCCGAAAAACCAATACAACGCCTACCCGGAACAATATATAAAGGTAAACGAACCGTTCACTGGGCACTTATCCATACGAAAATCCCTAATTAATTTACCTGTTTTTACAAGGAAATAAAATGTGAAAAAAATATTTCTACATCCCATGGCCTTTCCCAACCATTTAAATTTTTCTCTTACAGGTCTAACACTTCCGAAAAGCCAATACAACGCCCACCCGGAACAATATATAAAGCTAAACGAACCGTTCACTGGGCACATATCCGTACGAAAATCCCTATTGTTTTACCTGTTTTTACAAGGAAATAAAATGTGAAAAAAATATTTCTACATCCCTTGGCCTTTCCCAACCATTTAAATTTTTCTCTTACAGGTCTAACACTTCCGAAAAACCAATACAACGCCCACCTGGAACAATATATAAAGCTAAACGAACCGTTCACTGGGTACTTATCCTTACGAAAATCCCTATTAATTTACCTGTTTTTACAAGGAAATAAAATGTGAAAAAAATATTTCTACATCCCATGGCCTTTCCCAACCATTTAAATTTTTCTCTTACACGTCTACCACTTCCGAAAAACCAATACAACGCCCACCCGGAACAATATATAAAGCTAAACAAACCGTTCACTGGGTACTTACACGTACGAAAATCCCTATTGATTTACCTGTTTTTACAAGGAAATACAATGTGAAAAAATATTTCTACATCCCATGGCCTTTCCCAACCATTTAAATTTTTCTCTTACAGGTCTAATACTTCCGAAAAAGCAATACAACGCCAACCCGGAACAATATATAAAGCTAAACGAACCGTTCACTGGGCACTTATCCGTACGAAAATCCCTATTGATTTACCTGATTTTACAAGGAAATAAAATGTGAAAAAAATATTTCTACATCCCATGGCCTTTCCCAACCATTTAAATTTTTCTCTTACAGGTCTAACACTTCTGAAAAACCAATACAACGACCACCCGGAACAATATCTAAAGCTAAATGAACCGTTCACTGGGTACTTATCCGTAAGAAAATCCCTATTGATTTACCTGTTTTTACAAGAAAATAAAATGTGAAAAAATATTTCTACATCCCATGGCCTTTCCCAACCCTTTAAATTTTTCTCTTACAGGTCTAACACTTCCAAAAAACCAATACAACGCCCACCCGGAACAATATATAAAGCTAAACGAACCGTTCACTGGGCACTTATCCGTACGAAAATCCCTATTGATTTACCTGATTTTACAAGGAAATAAAATGTGAAAAAAATATTTCTACATCCCATGGCCTTTCCCAACCATTTAAATTTTTCTCTTAAAGGTCTAACACTTCCGAAAAACCAATACAACGACCACCCGGAACAATATCTAAAGCTAAATGAACCGTTCACTGGGTACTTATCCGTAAGAAAATCCCTATTGATTTACCTGTTTTTACAAGTAAATAAAATGTGAAAAAATATTTCTACATCCCATGGCCTTTCCCAACCATTTAAATTTTTCTCTTACAGGTCTAATACATCCGAAAAAGCAGTACAACGCCCACCCGGAACAATATATAAAGCTAAACGAACCGTTAACTGGGTACTTACACGTACGAAAATCCCTATTGATTTACCTTATTTTACAAGGAAATAAAATATGAAAAAAATATTTCTACATCCCATGGCCTTTCCCAACCATTTAAATTTTTCTCTTACATTTCTAACACTTCCAAAAAACCAATACAACGCCCACCCGGAACAATATATAAAGCTAAACGAACCGTTCACTGGGCACTTATCCGTACGAAAATCCCTATTGATTTACCTGATTTTACAAGAAAATAAAATGTGAAAAAAAATTTCTACATCCCATGGCCTTTCCCAACCCTTTAAATTTTTCTCTTACAGGTCTAACACTTCCAAAAAACCAATACAACGCCCACCCGGAACAATATATAAAGCTAAACGAACTGTTCACTGGGCACTTATCCGTACGAAAATCCCTATTGATTTACCTGTTTTTACAAGGAAATAAAATGTGAAAAAAATGTTTCTACATCCCATGGCCTTTCCCAACCATTTAAATTTTTCTCTTACAGGTCTAACACTTCCGAAAAACCAATACAACGCCCACCCGGAACAATATATAAAGGTAAACGAACCGTTCACTGGGCACTTATCCATACGAAAATCCCTAATTAATTTACCTGTTTTTACAAGGAAATAAAATGTGAAAAAAATATTTCTACATCCCTTGGCCTTTCCCAACCATTTAAATTTTTCTCTTACAGGTCTAACACTTCCGAAAAACCAATACAACGCCCACCCGGAACAATATATAAAGCTAAACGAACCGGTCACTGGGTACTTACACGTACGAAAATCCCTATTGATTTACCTGTTTTTACAAGGAAATAAAATGTGAAAAAAATATTTCTACATCCCATGGCCTTTCCCAACCATTTAAATTTTTCTCTTACAGGTCTAATACTTCCGAAAAACCAATACAACGCCCACCCGGAACAATATATAAAGCTAAACGAACCGTTCACTGGCTACTTACACGTACGAAAATCCCTATTGGTTTACCTGATTTTACAAGGAAATAAAATGTGAAAAAAATATTTCTACATCCCATGGCCTTTCCCAACCATTTAAATTTTTCTCTTACACGTGTACCACTTCCGAAAAACCAATACTATGCCCACCCGGAACAATATATAAAGCTAAACGAACCGTTCACTGGGCACTTATCCGTACGAAAATCCCTATTGATTTACCTGATTTTACAAGGAAATAAAATGTGAAAAAAATATTTCTACATCCCATGGCCTTTCCCAACCATTTAAATTTTTCTCTTACAGGTCTAACACTTCTGAAAAACCAATACAACGACCACCCGGAACAATATCTAAAGCTAAATGAACCGTTCACTGGGTACTTATCCGTAAGAAAATCCCTATTGATTTACCTGTTTTTACAAGTAAATAAAATGTGAAAAAATATTTCTACATCCCATGGCCTTTCCCAACCATTTAAATTTTTCTCTTACAGGTCTAATACATCCGAAAAAGCAATACAACGCCCACCCGGAACAATATATAAAGCTAAACGAACCGTTCACTGGGTACTTACACGTACGAAAATCCCTATTAATTTACCTTATTTTACAAGGAAATAAAATATGAAAAAAATATTTCTACATCCCATGGCCTTTCCCAACCATTTAAATTTTTCTCTTACATTTCTAACACTTCCAAAAAACCAATACAACGCCCACCCGGAACAATATATAAAGCTAAACGAACCGTTCACTGGGCACTTATCCGTACGAAAATCCCTATTGATTTACCTGATTTTACAAGAAAATAAAATGTGAAAAAAATATTTCTACATCCCATGGCCTTTCCCAACCCTTTAAATTTTTCTCTTACAGGTCTAACACTTCCAAAAAACCAATACAACGCCCACCCGGAACAATATATAAAGCTAAACGAACCGTTCACTGGGCACTTATCCGTACGAAAATCCCTATTGATTTACCTGATTTTACAAGGAAATAAAATGTGAAAAAAATATTTCTACATCCCATGGCCTTTCCCAACCATTTAAATTTTTCTCTTACAGGTCTAACACTTCCGAAAAACCAATACAACGACCACCCGGAACAATATCTAAAGCTAAAGGAACCGTTCACTGGGTACTTATCCGTAAGAAAATCCCTATTGATTTACCTGTTTTTACAAGTAAATAAAATGTAAAAAAATATTTCTACATCCCATGGCCTTTCCCAACCATTTAAATTTTTCTCTTACAGGTCTAATACATCCTAAAAAGCAATACAACGCCCACCCGGAACAATATATAAAGCTAAACGAACCGTTCACTGGGTACTTACACGTACGAAAATCCCTATTGATTTACCTTATTTTACAAGGAAATAAAATATGAAAAAAATATTTCTACATCCCATGGCCTTTCCCAACCATTTAAATTTTTCTCTTACATTTCTAACACTTCCAAAAAACCAATACAACGCCCACCCGGAACAATATATAAAGCTAAACGAACCGTTCACTGGGCACTTATCCGTACGAAAATCCCTATTGATTTACCTGATTTTACAAGAAAATAAAATGTGAAAAAAAATTTCTACATCCCATGGCCTTTCCCAACCCTTTAAATTTTTCTCTTACAGGTCTAACACTTCCAAAAAACCAATACAACGCCCACCCGGAACAATATATAAAGCTAAACGAACCGTTCACTGGGCACTTATCCGTACGAAAATCCCTATTGATTTACCTGTTTTTACAAGGAAATAAAATGTGAAAAAAATATTTCTACATCCCATGGCCTTTCCCAACCATTTAAATTTTTCTCTTACAGGTCTAACACTTCCGAAAAACCAATACAACGCCTACCCGGAACAATATATAAAGCTAAACGAACCGTTCACTGGGCACTTATCCGTACGAAAATCCCTATTGATTTACCTGTTTTTACAAGGAAATAAAATGTGAAAAAAATATTTCTACATCCCATGGCCTTTCCCAACCATTTAAATTTTTCTCTTACAGGTCTAACACTTCCGAAAAACCAATACAACGACCACCCGGAACAATATCTAAAGCTAAATGAACCGTTCACTGGGTACTTATCCGTAAGAAAATCCCTATTGATTTACCTGTTTTTACAAGTAAATAAAATGTGAAAAAATATTTCTACATCCCATGGCCTTTCCCAACCATTTAAATTTTTCTCTTACAGGTCTAATACATCCTAAAAAGCAATACAACGCCCACCCGGAACAATATATAAAGCTAAACGAACCTTTCACTGGGTACTTACACGTACGAAAATCCCTATTGATTTATCTTATTTTACAAGGAAATAAAATATGAAAAAAATATTTCTACATCCCATGGCCTTTCCCAACCATTTAAATTTTTCTCTTACATTTCTAACACTTCCAAAAAACCAATACAACACCCACCCGGAACAATATATAAAGCTAAACGAACCGTTCACTGGGCACTTATCCGTAAGAAAATCCCTATTGATTTACCTGATTTTACAAGAAAATAAAATGTGAAAAAAAATTTCTACATCCCATGGCCTTTCCCAACCCTTTAAATTTTTCTCTTACAGGTCTAACACTTCCAAAAAACCAATACAACGCCCACCCGGAACAATATATAAAGCTAAACGAACCGTTCACTGGGCACTTATCCGTACGAAAATCCCTATCGATTTACCTGTTTTTACAAGGAAATAAAATGTGAAAAAATATTTCTACATCCCATGGCCTTTCCCAACCATTTAAATTTTTCTCTTACAGGTCTAACACTTCCGAAAAACCAATACAACGCCTACCCGGAACAATATATAAAGCTAAACGAACCGTTCACTGGGCACTTATCCGTACGAAAATCCCTATTGTTTTACCTGTTTTTACAAGGAAATAAAATGTGAAAAAAATGTTTCTACATCCCATGGCCTTTCCCAACCATTTAAATTTTTCTCTTACAGATCTAACACTTCCGAAAAACCTATACAACGCCCACCTGGAACAATATATAAAGCTAAACGAACCGTTCACTGGGCACTTATCCGTACGAAAATCCCTATTGATTTACCTGTTTTTACAAGGAAATAAAATGTGAAAAAAATATTTCTACATCCCATGGCCTTTCCCAACCATTTAAATTTTTCTCTTACAGGTCTAACACTTCCGAAAAACCAATACAACGACCACCCGGAACAATATCTAAAGCTAAATGAACCGTTCACTGGGTACTTATCCGTAAGAAAATCCCTATTGATTTACCTGTTTTTACAAGTAAATAAAATGTGAAAAAATATTTCTACATCCCATGGCCTTTCCCAACCATTTAAATTTTTCTCTTACAGGTCTAATACATCCGAAAAAGCAATACAACGCCCACCCGGAACAATATATAAAGCTAAACGAACCGTTCACTGGGTACTTACACGTACGAAAATCCCTATTGATTTACCTTATTTTACAAGGAAATAAAATATGAAAAAAATATTTCTACATCCCATGGCCTTTCCCAACCATTTAAATTTTTCTCTTACATTTCTAACACTTCCAAAAAACCAATACAACGCCCACCCGGAACAATATATAAAGCTAAACGAACCGTTCACTGGGCACTTATCCGTACGAAAATCCCTATTGATTTACCTGATTTTACAAGAAAATAAAATGTGAAAAAAATATTTCTATATCCCATGGCCTTTCCCAACCCTTTAAATTTTTCTCTTACAGGTCTAACACTTCCAAAAAACCAATACAATGCCCACCCGGAACAATATATAAAGCTAAACGAACCGTTCACTGGGCACTTATCCGTACGAAAATCCCTATTGATTTACCTGATTTTAAAAGGAAATAAAATGTGAAAAAAATATTTCTACATCCCATGGCCTTTCCCAACCATTTAAATTTTTCTCTTACAGGTCTAACACTTCCGAAAAACCAATACAACGACCACCCGGAACAATATCTAAAGCTAAATGAACCGTTCACTGGGTACTTATCCGTAAGAAAATCCCTATTGATTTACCTGTTTTTACAAGTAAATAAAATGTGAAAAAATATTTCTACATCCCATGGCCTTTCCCAACCATTTAAATTTTTCTCTTACAGGTCTAACACTTCCGAAAAACCAATACAACGACCACCCGGAACAATATCTAAAGCTAAATGAACCGTTCACTGGGTACTTATCCGTACGAAAATCCCTATTGATTTACCTGATTTTACAAGAAAATAAAATGTGAAAAAAAATTTCTAATTAATTTACCTGTCTTTACAAGGAAATAAAATGTGAAAAAAATATTTCTACATCCCATGGCCTTTCCCAACCATTTAAATTTTTCTCTTACAGGTCTAACACTTCCGAAAAACCAATACAACGCCCACCCGGAACAATATATAAAGCTAAACGAACCGTTCACTGGCTACTTACACGTACGAAAATCCCTATTGATGTACCTGATTTTACAAGGAAATAAAATGTGAAAAAAATATTTCTACATCCCTTGGCCTTTCCCAACCATTTAAATTTTTCTCTTACAGGTCTAACACTTCCGAAAAACCAATACAACGCCCACCCGGAACAATATGTAAAGCTAAACGAACCGTTCACTGGGCACTTATCCGTACGAAAATCCCTATTGATTTACCTGATTTTACAAGGAAATAAAATGTGAAAAAAATATTTCTACATCCCATGGCCTTTCCCAACCATTTAAATTTTTCTCTTACAGGTCTAACACTTCCGAAAAACCAATACAACGACCACCCGGAACAATATCTAAAGCTAAATGAACCGTTCACTGGGTACATATCCGTAAGAAAATCCCTATTGATTTACCTGTTTTTACAAGTAAATAAAATGTGAAAAAATATTTCTACATCCCATGGCCTTTCCCAACCATTTAAATTTTTCTCTTACAGGTCTAATACATCCGAAAAAGCAATACAACGCCCACCCGGAACAATATATAAAGCTAAACGAACCGTTCACTGGGCACTTATCCGTACGAAAATCCCTATTGTTTTACCTGTTTTTACAAGGAAATAAAATGTGAAAAAAATATTTCTACATCCCATGGCCTTTCCCAACCATTTAAATTATTCTCTTACAGGTCTAACACTTCCGAAAAACCAATAAAACGCCCACCTGGAACAATATATAAAGGTAAACGAACCGTTCACTGGGCACTTATCCATACGAAAATCCCTAATTAATTTACCTGTCTTTACAAGGAAATAAAATGTGAAAAAAATATTTCTACATCCCATGGCCTTTCCCAACCATTTAAATTTTTCTCTTACAGGTCTAACACTTCCGAAAAGCCAATACAACGCCCACCCGGAACAATATATAAAGCTAAACGAACCGTTCACTGGGCACCTATCCGTACAAAAATCCCTATTGTTTTACCTGTTTTTACAAGGAAATAAAATGTGAAAAAAATATTTCTACATCCCTTGGCCTTTCCCAACCATTTAAATTTTTCTCTTACAGGTCTAACACTTCCGAAAAACCAATACAACGCCCACCTGGAACAATATATAAAGCTAAACGAACCGTTCACTGGGTACTTATCCTTACGAAAATCCCTATTAATTTACCTGTTTTTACAAGGAAATAAAATGTGAAAAAAATATTTCTACATCCCATGGCCTTTCCCAACCATTTAAATTTTTCTCTTACAGGTCTAACACTTCCGAAAAAGCAATACAACGCCCACCCGGAACAATATATAAAGCTAAACGAACCGTTCACTGGGTACTTACACGTACGAAAATCCCTATTGATTTACCTGTTTTTACAAGGAAATAAAATGTGAAAAAAATATTTCTACATCCCATGGCCTTTCCCAACCATTTAAATTTTTCTCTTACAGGTCTAACACTTCGGAGAAACCAATACAACGCCCACCCGGAACAATATATAAAGCTAAACGAACCGTTCACTGGGTACTTACACGTACGAAAATCCCTATTGATTTACCTGATTTTACAAGGAAATAAAATGTGAAAAAAATATTTCTACATCCCTTGGCCTTTCCCAACCATTTAAATTTTTCTCTTACAGGTCTAACACTTCTGAAAAACCAATACAACGCCCACCCGGAACAATATATAAAGCTAAACGAACCGTTCACTGGGCACTTATCCGTACGAAAATCCCTATTGATTTACCTGATTTTACAAGGAAATAAAATGTGAAAAAAATATTTCTACATCCCTTGGCCTTTCCCAACCATTTAAATTTTTCTCTTACAGGTCTAACACTTCCGAAAAACCAATACAACGCCCACCTGGAACAATATATAAAGCTAAACGAACCGTTCACTGGGTACTTATCCTTACGAAAATCCCTATTAATTTACCTGTTTTTACAAGGAAATAAAATGTGAAAAAAATATTTCTACATCCCGTGGCCTTTCCCAACCATTTAAATTTTTCTCTTACAGGTCTAACACTTCCGAAAAACCAATATAACGCCCACCCAGAACAATATATAAAGCTAAACGAACCGTTCACTGGGTACTTACACGTACGAAAATCCCTATTGATTTACCTGTTTTTACAAGGAAATAAAATGTGAAAAAATATTTCTACATCCCTTGGCCTTTCCCAACCATTTAAATTTTTCTCTTACAGGTCTAACACTTCCGAAAAACCAATACAACGCCCACCCGGAACAATATATAAAGCTAAACGAACCGTTCACTGGGTACTTACACGTACGAAAATCCCTATTGATTTACCTGATTTTACAAGGAAATAAAATGTGAAAAAAATATTTCTACATCCCATGGCCTTTCCCAACCATTTAAATTTTTCTCTTACAGGTCTAACACTTCCGAAAAACCAATACAACGACCACCCGGAACAATATCTAAAGCTAAATGAACCGTTCACTGGGTACATATCCGTAAGAAAATCCCTATTGATTTACCTGTTTTTACAAGTAAATAAAATGTGAAAAAATATTTCTACATCCCATGGCCTTTCCCAACCATTTAAATTTTTCTCTTACAGGTCTAATACATCCGAAAAAGCAATACAACGCCCACCCGGAACAATATATAAAGCTAAACGAACCGTTCACTGGGCACTTATCCATACGAAAATCCCTAATTAATTTACCTGTCTTTACAAGGAAATAAAATGTGAAAAAAATATTTCTACATCCCATGGCCTTTCCCAACCATTTAAATTTTTCTCTTACAGGTCTAACACTTCGGAGAAACCAATACAACGCCCACCCGGAACAATATATAAAGCTAAACGAACCGTTCACTGGGTACTTACACGTACGAAAATCCCTATTGATTTACCTGATTTTACAAGGAAATAAAATGTGAAAAAAATATTTCTACATCCCTTGGCCTTTCCCAACCATTTAAATTTTTCTCTTACAGGTCTAACACTTCTGAAAAACCAATACAACGCCCACCCGGAACAATATATAAAGCTAAACGAACCGTTCACTGGGCACTTATCCGTACGAAAATCCCTATTGATTTACCTGATTTTACAAGGAAATAAAATGTGAAAAAAATATTTCTACATCCCTTGGCCTTTCCCAACCATTTAAATTTTTCTCTTACAGGTCTAACACTTCCGAAAAACCAATACAACGCCCACCTGGAACAATATATAAAGCTAAACGAACCGTTCACTGGGTACTTATCCTTACGAAAATCCCTATTAATTTACCTGATTTTAAAAGGAAATAAAATGTTAAAAAAATATTTCTACATCCCATGGCCTTTCCCAACCATTTAAATTTTTCTCTTACAGGTCTAACACTTCTGAAAAACCAATACAACGCCCACCCGGAACAATATATAAAGCTAAACGAACCGTTCACTGGGCACTTATCCGTACGAAAATCCCTATTGATTTACCTGATTTTACAAGGAAATAAAATGTGAAAAAAATATTTCTACATCCCTTGGCCTTTCCCAACCATTTAAATTTTTCTCTTACAGGTCTAACACTTCCGAAAAACCAATACAACGCCCACCTGGAACAATATATAAAGCTAAACGAACCGTTCACTGGGTACTTATCCTTACGAAAATCCCTATTAATTTACCTGATTTTAAAAGGAAATAAAATGTTAAAAAAATATTTCTACATCCCATGGCCTTTCCCAACCATTTAAATTTTTCTCTTACAGGTCTAACACTTCCGAAAAACCAATACAACGACCACCCGGAACAATATCTAAAGCTAAATGAACCGTTCACTGGGTACTTTTCCGTAAGAAAATCCCTATTGATTTACCTGTTTTTACAAGTAAATAAAATGTGAAAAAATATTTCTACATCCCATGGCCTTTCCCAACCATTTAAATTTTTCTCTTACAGGTCTAACACTTCCGAAAAACCAATACAACAACCACCCGGAACAATATCTAAAGCTAAATGAACCGTTCACTGGGTACTGATCCGTACGAAAATCCCTATTGATTTACCTGATTTTACAAGAAAATAAAATGTGAAAAAAAATTTCTACATCCCATGGCCTTTCCCAACCCTTTAAATTTTTCTCTTACAGGTCTAACACTTCCAAAAAACCAATACAACGCCCACCCGGAACAATATATAAAGCTAAACGAACCGTTCACTGGGCACTTATCCGTACGAAAATCCCTATTGATTTACCTGTTTTTACAAGGAAATAAAATGTGAAAAAAATATTTCTACATCCCATGGCCTTTCCCAACCATTTAAATTTTTCTCTTACAGGTCTAACACTTCCGAAAAACCAATACAACGCCTACCCGGAACAATATATAAAGCTAAACGAACCGTTCACTGGGCACTTATCCGTACGAAAATCCCTATTGTTTTACCTGTTTTTACAAGGAAATAAAATGTGAAAAAAATGTTTCTACATCCCATGGCCTTTCCCAACCATTTAAATTTTTCTCTTACAGGTCTAACACTTCCGAAAAACCAATACAACGCCCACCTGGAACAATATATAAAGGTAAACGAACCGTTCACTGGGCACTTATCCATACGAAAATCCCTAATTAATTTACCTGTTTTTACAAGGAAATAAAATGTGAAAAAAATATTTCTACATCCCTTGGCCTTTCCCAACCATTTAAATTTTTCTCTTACAGGTCTAACACTTCCGAAAAACCAATACAACGCCCACCCGGAACAATATATAAAGCTAAACGAACCGTTCACTGGGTACTTACACGTACGAAAATCCCTATTGATTTACCTGTTTTTACAAGGAAATAAAATGTGAAAAAATATTTCTACATCCCATGGCCTTTCCCAACCATTTAAATTTTTCTCTTACAGGTCTAATACTTCCGAAAAACCAATACAACGCCCACCCGGAACAATATATAAAGCTAAACGAACCGTTCACTGGCTACTTACACGTACGAAAATCCCTATTGATGTACCTGATTTTACAAGGAAATAAAATGTGAAAAAAATATTTCTACATCCCTTGGCCTTTCCCAACCATTTAAATTTTTCTCTTACAGGTCTAACACTTCTGAAAAACCAATACAACGCCCACCCGGAACAATATGTAAAGCTAAACGAACCGTTCACTGGGCACTTATCCGTACGAAAATCCCTATTGATTTACCTGATTTTACAAGGAAATAAAATGTGAAAAAAATATTTCTACATCCCATGGCCTTTCCCAACCATTTAAATTTTTCTCTTACAGGTCTAACACTTCCGAAAAACCAATACAACGACCACCCGGAACAATATCTAAAGCTAAATGAACCGTTCACTGGGTACATATCCGTAAGAAAATCCCTATTGATTTACCTGTTTTTACAAGTAAATAAAATGTGAAAAAATATTTCTACATCCCATGGCCTTTCCCAACCATTTAAATTTTTCTCTTACAGGTCTAATACATCCGAAAAAGCAATACAACGCCCACCCGGAACAATATATAAAGCTAAACGAACCGTTCACTGGGCACTTATCCGTACGAAAATCCCTATTGTTTTACCTGTTTTTACAAGGAAATAAAATGTGAAAAAAATGTTTCTACATCCCATGGCCTTTCCCAACCATTTAAATTATTCTCTTACAGGTCTAACACTTCCGAAAAACCAATAAAACGCCCACCTGGAACAATATATAAAGGTAAACGAACCGTTCACTGGGCACTTATCCATACGAAAATCCCTAATTAATTTACCTGTCTTTACAAGGAAATAAAATGTGAAAAAAATATTTCTACATCCCATGGCCTTTCCCAACCATTTAAATTTTTCTCTTACAGGTCTAACACTTCCGAAAAGCCAATACAACGCCCACCCGGAACAATATATAAAGCTAAACGAACCGTTCACTGGGCACCTATCCGTACGAAAATCCCTATTGTTTTACCTGTTTTTACAAGGAAATAAAATGTGAAAAAAATATTTCTACATCCCTTGGCCTTTCCCAACCATTTAAATTTTTCTCTTACAGGTCTAACACTTCCGAAAAACCAATACAACGCCCACCCGGAACAATATATAAAGCTAAACGAACCGTTCACTGGGTACTTATCCTTACGAAAATCCCTATTAATTTACCTGTTTTTACAAGGAAATAAAATGTGAAAAAAATATTTCTACATCCCATGGCCTTTCCCAACCATTTAAATTTTTCTCTTACAGGTCTAACACTTCCGAAAAACCAATACAACGCCCACCCGGAACAATATATAAAGCTAAACGAACCGTTCACTGGGTACTTACACGTACGAAAATCCCTATTGATTTACCTGTTTTTACAAGGAAATAAAATGTGAAAAAAATATTTCTACATCCCATGGCCTTTCCCAACCATTTAAATTTTTCTCTTACAGGTCTAACACTTCGGAGAAACCAATACAACGCCCACCCGGAACAATATATAAAGCTAAACGAACCGTTCACTGGGTACTTACACGTACGAAAATCCCTATTGATTTACCTGATTTTACAAGGAAATAAAATGTGAAAAAAATATTTCTACATCCCTTGGCCTTTCCCAACCATTTAAATTTTTCTCTTACAGGTCTAACACTTCTGAAAAACCAATACAACGCCCACCCGGAACAATATATAAAGCTAAACGAACCGTTCACTGGGCACTTATCCGTACGAAAATCCCTATTGATTTACCTGATTTTACAAGGAAATAAAATGTGAAAAAAATATTTCTACATCCCTTGGCCTTTCCCAACCATTTAAATTTTTCTCTTACAGGTCTAACACTTCCGAAAAACCAATACAACGCCCACCTGGAACAATATATAAAGCTAAACGAACCGTTCACTGGGTACTTATCCTTACGAAAATCCCTATTAATTTACCTGTTTTTACAAGGAAATAAAATGTGAAAAAAATATTTCTACATCCCGTGGCCTTTCCCAACCATTTAAATTTTTCTCTTACAGGTCTAACACTTCCGAAAAACCAATATAACGCCCACCCAGAACAATATATAAAGCTAAACGAACCGTTCACTGGGTACTTACACGTACGAAAATCCCTATTGATTTACCTGTTTTTACAAGGAAATAAAATGTGAAAAAATATTTCTACATCCCTTGGCCTTTCCCAACCATTTAAATTTTTCTCTTACAGGTCTAACACTTCCGAAAAACCAATACAACGCCCACCCGGAACAATATATAAAGCTAAACGAACCGTTCACTGGGTACTTACACGTACGAAAATCCCTATTGATTTACCTGATTTTACAAGGAAATAAAATGTGAAAAAAATATTTCTACATCCCATGGCCTTTCCCAACCATTTAAATTTTTCTCTTACAGGTCTAACACTTCCGAAAAACCAATACAACGACCACCCGGAACAATATCTAAAGCTAAATGAACCGTTCACTGGGTACATATCCGTAAGAAAATCCCTATTGATTTACCTGTTTTTACAAGTAAATAAAATGTGAAAAAATATTTCTACATCCCATGGCCTTTCCCAACCATTTAAATTTTTCTCTTACAGGTCTAATACATCCGAAAAAGCAATACAACGCCCACCCGGAACAATATATAAAGCTAAACGAACCGTTCACTGGGCACTTATCCGTACGAAAATCCCTATTGTTTTACCTGTTTTTACAAGGAAATAAAATGTGAAAAAAATGTTTCTACATCCCATGGCCTTTCCCAACCATTTAAATTTTTCTCTTACAGGTCTAACACTTCCGAAAAACCAATACAACGACCACCCGGAACAATATCTAAAGCTAAATGAACCGTTCACTGGGTACTTATCCGTAAGAAAATCCCTATTGATTTACCTGTTTTTACAAGTAAATAAAATGTGAAAAAATATTTCTACATCCCATGGCCTTTCCCAACCATTTAAATTTTTCTCTTACAGGTCTAACACTTCCGAAAAACCAATACAACAACCACCCGGAACAATATCTAAAGCTAAATGAACCGTTCACTGGGTACTGATCCGTACGAAAATCCCTATTGATTTACCTGATTTTACAAGAAAATAAAATGTGAAAAAAAATTTCTACATCCCATGGCCTTTCCCAACCCTTTAAATTTTTCTCTTACAGGTCTAACACTTCCAAAAAACCAATACAACGCCCACCCGGAACAATATATAAAGCTAAACGAACCGTTCACTGGGCACTTATCCGTACGAAAATCCCTATTGATTTACCTGTTTTTACAAGGAAATAAAATGTGAAAAAAATATTTCTACATCCCATGGCCTTTCCCAACCATTTAAATTTTTCTCTTACAGGTCTAACACTTCCGAAAAACCAATACAACGCCTACCCGGAACAATATATAAAGCTAAACGAACCGTTCACTGGGCACTTATCCGTACGAAAATCCCTATTGTTTTACCTGTTTTTACAAGGAAATAAAATGTGAAAAAAATGTTTCTACATCCCATGGCCTTTCCCAACCATTTAAATTTTTCTCTTACAGGTCTAACACTTCCGAAAAACCAATACAACGCCCACCTGGAACAATATATAAAGGTAAACGAACCGTTCACTGGGCACTTATCCATACGAAAATCCCTAATTAATTTACCTGTTTTTACAAGGAAATAAAATGTGAAAAAAATATTTCTACATCCCTTGGCCTTTCCCAACCATTTAAATTTTTCTCTTACAGGTCTAACACTTCCGAAAAACCAATACAACGCCCACCCGGAACAATATATAAAGCTAAACGAACCGTTCACTGGGTACTTACACGTACGAAAATCCCTATTGATTTACCTGATTTTACAAGGAAATAAAATGTGAAAAAAATATTTCTACATCCCATGGCCTTTTCCAACCATTTAAATTTTTCTCTTACAGGTCTAATACTTCCGAAAAACCAATACAACGCCCACCCGGAACAATATATAAAGCTAAACGAACCGTTCACTGGGTACTTACACGTACGAAAATCCCTATTGTTTTACCTGATTTTACAAGGAAATAAAATGTGAAAAAAATATTTCTACATCCCATGGCCTTTCCCAACCATTTAAATTTTTCTCTTACAGGTCTAACACTTCCGAAAAACCAATACAACGCCCACCCGGAACAATATATAAAGCTAAACGAACCGTTCACTGGGCACTTATCCGTACGAAAATCCCTATTGATTTACCTGATTTTACAAGGAAATAAAATGTGAAAAAAATATTTCTACATCCCATGGCCTTTCCCAACCATTTAAATTTTTCTCTTACAGGTCTAACACTTCCGAAAAACCAATACAACGCCTACCCGGAACAATATATAAAGCTAAACGAACCGTTCACTGGGTACTTATCCGTTAAGAAAATCCCTATTGATTTACCTGTTTTTACAAGGAAATAAAATGTGAAAAAAATGTTTCTACATCCCATGGCCTTTCCCAACCATTTAAATTTTTCTCTTACAGGTCTAACACTTCCGAAAAACCAATACAACGCCCACCTGGAACAATATATAAAGGTAAACGAACCGTTCACTGGGCACTTATCCATACGAAAATCCCTAATTAATTTACCTGTTTTTACAAGGAAATAAAATGTGAAAAAAATATTTCTACATCCCTTGGCCTTTCCCAACCATTTAAATTTTTCTCTTACAGGTCTAACACTTCCGAAAAACCAATACAACGCCCACCCGGAACAATATATAAAGCTAAACGAACCGTTCACTGGGTACTTACACGTACGAAAATCCCTATTGATTTACCTGTTTTTACAAGGAAATAAAATGTGAAAAAATATTTCTACATCCCATGGCCTTTCCCAACCATTTAAATTTTTCTCTTACAGGTCTAATACTTCCGAAAAACCAATACAACGCCCACCCGGAACAATATATAAAGCTAAACGAACCGTTCACTGGCTACTTACACATACGAAAATCCCTATTGATGTACCTGATTTTACAAGGAAATAAAATGTGAAAAAAATATTTCTACATCCCTTGGCCTTTCCCAACCATTTAAATTTTTCTCTTACAGGTCTAACACTTCCGAAAAACCAATACAACGCCCACCCGGAACAATATATAAAGCTAAACGAACCGTTCACTGGGCACTTATCCGTACGAAAATCCCTATTGATTTACCTGATTTTACAAGGAAATAAAATGTGAAAAAAATATTTCTACATCCCATGGCCTTTCCCAACCATTTAAATTTTTCTCTTACAGGTCTAACACTTCCGAAAAACCAATACAACGACCACCCGGAACAATATCTAAAGCTAAATGAACCGTTCACTGGGTACTTATCCGTAAGAAAATCCCTATTGATTTACCTGTTTTTACAAGTAAATAAAATGTGAAAAAATATTTCTACATCCCATGGCCTTTCCAAACCATTTAAATTTTTCTCTTACAGGTCTAATACATCCGAAAAAGCAATACAACGCCCACCCGGAACAATATATAAAGCTAAACGAACCGTTCACTGGGCACTTATCCGTACGAAAATCCCTATTGTTTTACCTGTTTTTACAAGGAAATAAAATGTGAAAAAAATGTTTCTACATCCCATGGCCTTTCCCAACCATTTAAATTATTCTCTTACAGGTCTAACACTTCCGAAAAACCAATAAAACGCCCACCTGGAACAATATATAAAGGTAAACGAACCGTTCACTGGGCACTTATCCATACGAAAATCCCTAATTAATTTACCAGTTTTTACAAGGAAATAAAATGTGAAAAAAATATTTCTACATCCCATGGCCTTTCCCAACCATTTAAATTTTTCTCTTACAGGTCTAACACTTCCGAAAAGCCAATACAACGCCCACCCGGAATAATATATAAAGCTAAACGAACCGTTCACTGGGCACTTATCCGTACGAAAATCCCTATTGTTTTACCTGTTTTTACAAGGAAATAAAATGTGAAAAAAATATTTCTACATCCCTTGGCCTTTCCCAACCATTTAAATTTTTCTCTTACAGGTCTAACACTTCCGAAAAAACAATACAACGCCCACCTGGAACAATATATAAAGCTAAACGAACCGTTCACTGGGTACTTATCCTTACGAAAATCCCTATTAATTTACCTGTTTTTACAAGGAAATAAAATGTGAAAAAAATATTTCTACATCCCATGGCCTTTCCCAACCATTTAAATTTTTCTCTTACAGGTCTAACACTTCCGAAAAACCAATACAACGCCCACCCGGAACAATATATAAAGCTAAACGAACCGTTCACTGGGTACTTACACGTACGAAAATCCCTATTGATTTACCTGTTTTTACAAGGAAATAAAATGTGAAAAAATATTTCTACATCCCATGGCCTTTCCCAACCATTTAAATTTTTCTCTTACAGGTCTAATACTTCCGAAAAACCAATACAACGCCCACCCGGAACAATATATAAAGCTAAACGAACCGTTCACTGGGTACTTACACGTACGAAAATCCCTATTGATTTACCTGATTTTACAAGGAAATAAAATGTGAAAAAAATATTTCTACATCCCTTGGCCTTTCCCAACCATTTAAATTTTTCTCTTACAGGTCTAACACTTCTGAAAAACCAATACAACGCCCACCCGGAACAATATATAAAGCTAAACGAACCGTTCACTGGGCACTTATCCGTACGAAAATCCCTATTGATTTACCTGATTTTACAAGGAAATAAAATGTGAAAAAAATATTTCTACATCCCTTGGCCTTTCCCAACCATTTAAATTTTTCTCTTACAGGTCTAACACTTCCGAAAAACCAATACAACGCCCACCTGGAACAATATATAAAGCTAAACGAACCGTTCACTGGGTGCTTATCCTTACGAAAATCCCTATTAATTTACCTGATTTTAAAAGGAAATAAAATGTTAAAAAAATATTTCTACATCCCATGGCCTTTCCCAACCATTTAAATTTTTCTCTTACAGGTCTAACACTTCCGAAAAACCAATACAACGACCACCCGGAACAATATCTAAAGCTAAATGAACCGTTCACTGGGTACTTATCCGTAAGAAAATCCCTATTGATTTACCTGTTTTTACAAGTAAATAAAATGTGAAAAAATATTTCTACATCCCATGGCCTTTCCCAACCATTTAAATTTTTCTCTTACAGGTCTAACACTTCCGAAAAACCAATACAACGACCACCCGGAACAATATCTAAAGCTAAATGAACCGTTCACTGGGTACTGATCCGTACGAAAATCCCTATTGATTTACCTGATTTTACAAGAAAATAAAATGTGAAAAAAAATTTCTACATCCCATGGCCTTTCCTAACCCTTTAAATTTTTCTCTTACAGGTCTAACACTTCCAAAAAACCAATACAACGCCCACCCGGAACAATATATAAAGCTAAACGAACCGTTCACTGGGCACTTATCCGTACGAAAATCCCTATTGATTTACCTGTTTTTACAAGGAAATAAAATGTGAAAAAAATATTTCTACATCCCATGGCCTTTCCCAACCATTTAAATTTTTCTCTTACAGGTCTAACACTTCCGAAAAACCAATACAACGCCTACCCGGAACAATATATAAAGCTAAACGAACCGTTCACTGGGCACTTATCCGTACGAAAATCCCTATTGTTTTACCTGTTTTTACAAGGAAATAAAATGTGAAAAAAATGTTTCTACATCCCATGGCCTTTCCCAACCATTTAAATTTTTCTCTTACAGGTCTAACACTTCCGAAAAACCAATACAACGCCCACCTGGAACAATATATAAAGGTAAACGAACCGTTCACTGGGCACTTATCCATACGAAAATCCCTAATTAATTTACCTGTTTTTACAAGGAAATAAAATGTGAAAAAAATATTTCTACATCCCTTGGCCTTTCCCAACCATTTAAATTTTTCTCTTACAGGTCTAACACTTCCGAAAAACCAATACAACGCCCACCCGGAACAATATATAAAGCTAAACGAACCGTTCACTGGGTACTTACACGTACGAAAATCCCTATTGATTTACCTGTTTTTACAAGGAAATAAAATGTGAAAAAATATTTCTACATCCCATGGCCTTTCCCAACCATTTAAATTTTTCTCTTACAGGTCTAATACTTCCGAAAAACCAATACAACGCCCACCCGGAACAATATATAAAGCTAAACGAACCGTTCACTGGCTACTTACACGTACGAAAATCCCTATTGATGTACCTGATTTTACAAGGAAATAAAATGTGAAAAAAATATTTCTACATCCCTTGGCCTTTCCCAACCATTTAAATTTTTCTCTTACAGGTCTAACACTTCCGAAAAACCAATACAACGCCCACCCGGAACAATATGTAAAGCTAAACGAACCGTTCACTGGGCACTTATCCGTACGAAAATCCCTATTGATTTACCTGATTTTACAAGGAAATAAAATGTGAAAAAAATATTTCTACATCCCATGGCCTTTCCCAACCATTTAAATTTTTCTCTTACAGGTCTAACACTTCCGAAAAACCAATACAACGACCACCCGGAACAATATCTAAAGCTAAATGAACCGTTCACTGGGTACATATCCGTAAGAAAATCCCTATTCATTTACCTGTTTTTACAAGTAAATAAAATGTGAAAAAATATTTCTACATCCCATGGCCTTTCCCAACCATTTAAATTTTTCTCTTACAGGTCTAATACATCCGAAAAAGCAATACAACGCCCACCCGGAACAATATATAAAGCTAAACGAACCGTTCACTGGGCACTTATCCGTACGAAAATCCCTATTGTTTTACCTGTTTTTACAAGGAAATAAAATGTGAAAAAAATGTTTCTACATCCCATGGCCTTTCCCAACCATTTAAATTATTCTCTTACAGGTCTAACACTTCCGAAAAACCAATAAAACGCCCACCTGGAACAATATATAAAGGTAAACGAACCGTTCACTGGGCACTTATCCATACGAAAATCCCTAATTAATTTACCTGTCTTTACAAGGAAATAAAATGTGAAAAAAATATTTCTACATCCCATGGCCTTTCCCAACCATTTAAATTTTTCTCTTACAGGTCTAACACTTCCGAAAAGCCAATACAACGCCCACCCGGAACAATATATAAAGCTAAACGAACCGTTCACTGGGCACCTATCCGTACGAAAATCCCTATTGTTTTACCTGTTTTTACAAGGAAATAAAATGTGAAAAAAATATTTCTACATCCCTTGGCCTTTCCCAACCATTTAAATTTTTCTCTTACAGGTCTAACACTTCCGAAAAACCAATACAACGCCCACCTGGAACAATATATAAAGCTAAACGAACCGTTCACTGGGTACTTATCCTTACGAAAATCCCTATTAATTTACCTGTTTTTACAAGGAAATAAAATGTGAAAAAAATATTTCTACATCCCATGGCCTTTCCCAACCATTTAAATTTTTCTCTTACAGGTCTAACACTTCCGAAAAACCAATACAACGCCCACCCGGAACAATATATAAAGCTAAACGAACCGTTCACTGGGTACTTACACGTACGAAAATCCCTATTGATTTACCTGTTTTTACAAGGAAATAAAATGTGAAAAAAATATTTCTACATCCCATGGCCTTTCCCAACCATTTAAATTTTTCTCTTACAGGTCTAACACTTCGGAGAAACCAATACAACGCCCACCCGGAACAATATATAAAGCTAAACGAACCGTTCACTGGGTACTTACACGTACGAAAATCCCTATTGATTTACCTGATTTTACAAGGAAATAAAATGTGAAAAAAATATTTCTACATCCCTTGGCCTTTCCCAACCATTTAAATTTTTCTCTTACAGGTCTAACACTTCTGAAAAACCAATACAACGCCCACCCGGAACAATATATAAAGCTAAACGAACCGTTCACTGGGCACTTATCCATACGAAAATCCCTAATTAATTTACCTGTCTTTACAAGGAAATAAAATGTGAAAAAAATATTTCTACATCCCATGGCCTTTCCCAACCATTTAAATTTTTCTCTTACAGGTCTAACACTTCCGAAAAGCCAATACAACGCCCACCCGGAACAATATATAAAGCTAAACGAACCGTTCACTGGGCACCTATCCGTACGAAAATCCCTATTGTTTTACCTGTTTTTACAAGGAAATAAAATGTGAAAAAAATATTTCTACATCCCATGGCCTTTCCCAACCATTTAAATTTTTCTCTTACAGGTCTAACACTTCGGAGAAACCAATACAACGCCCACCCGGAACAATATATAAAGCTAAACGAACCGTTCACTGGGTACTTACACGTACGAAAATCCCTATTGATTTACCTGATTTTACAAGGAAATAAAATGTGAAAAAAATATTTCTACATCCCTTGGCCTTTCCCAACCATTTAAATTTTTCTCTTACAGGTCTAACACTTCTGAAAAACCAATACAACGCCCACCCGGAACAATATATAAAGCTAAACGAACCGTTCACTGGGCACTTATCCGTACGAAAATCCCTATTGATTTACCTGATTTTACAAGGAAATAAAATGTGAAAAAAATATTTCTACATCCCTTGGCCTTTCCCAACCATTTAAATTTTTCTCTTACAGGTCTAACACTTCCGAAAAACCAATACAACGCCCACCTGGAACAATATATAAAGCTAAACGAACCGTTCACTGGGTACTTATCCTTACGAAAATCCCTATTAATTTACCTGTTTTTACAAGGAAATAAAATGTGAAAAAAATATTTCTACATCCCGTGGCCTTTCCCAACCATTTAAATTTTTCTCTTACAGGTCTAACACTTCCGAAAAACCAATATAACGCCCACCCAGAACAATATATAAAGCTAAACGAACCGTTCACTGGGTACTTACACGTACGAAAATCCCTATTGATTTACCTGTTTTTACAAGGAAATAAAATGTGAAAAAATATTTCTACATCCCATGGCCTTTCCCAACCATTTAAATTTTTCTCTTACAGGTCTAATACTTCCGAAAAACCAATACAACGCCCACCCGGAACAATATATAAAGCTAAACGAACCGTTCACTGGGTACTTACAAGTACGAAAATCCCTATTGATTTACCTGATTTTACAAGGAAATAAAATGTGAAAAAAATATTTCTACATCCCTTGGCCTTTCCCAACCATTTAAATTTTTCTCTTACAGCTCTAACACTTCCGAAAAACCAATACAACGCCCACCCGGAACAATATATAAAGCTAAACGAACCGTTCACTGGGCACTTATCCGTACGAAAATCCCTATTGATTTACCTGATTTTACAAGGAAATAAAATGTGAAAAAAATATTTCTACATCCCATGGCCTTTCCCAACCATTTAAATTTTTCTCTTACATTTCTAACACTTCCAAAAAACCAATACAACGCCCACCCGGAACAATATATAAAGCTAAACGAACCGTTCACTGGGTACTTATCCTTACGAAAATCCATATTGATTTACCTGATTTTACAAGAAAATAAAATGTGAAAAAAATATTTCTACATCCCATGGCCTTTCCCAACCCTTTAAATTTTTCTCTTACAGGTCTAACACTTCCAAAAAACCAATACAACGCCCACCCGGAACAATATATAAAGCTAAACGAACCGTTCACTGGGTACTTACACGTACGAAAATCCCTATTGATTTACCTGTTTTTACAAGGAAATAAAATGTGAAAAAATATTTCTACATCCCATGGCCTTTCCCAACCATTTAAATTTTTCTCTTACAGGTCTAATACTTCCGAAAAACCAATACAAGGCCCACCCGGAACAATATCTAAAGCTAAATGAACCGTTCACTGGGTACTTATCCGTAAGAACATCCCTATTGATTTACCTGTTTTTACAAGTAAATAAAATGTGAAAAAATATTTCTACATCCCATGGCCTTTCCCAACCATTTAAATTTTTCACATACAGGTCTAATACATCCGAAAAAGCAATACAACGCCCACCCGGAACAATATATAAAGCTAAACGAACCGTTCACTGGGTACTTACACGTACGAAAATCCCTATTGATTTACCTTATTTTACAAGGAAATAAAATATGAAAAAAATATTTCTACATCCCATGGCCT
Source organism: Paroedura picta (assembly GCF_049243985.1). Taxonomy (NCBI): domain Eukaryota; kingdom Metazoa; phylum Chordata; class Lepidosauria; order Squamata; family Gekkonidae; genus Paroedura; species Paroedura picta. Next base: position 24,368,555 of record NC_135372.1, read on the forward strand.
TTCCCAATCATTTAAATTTTTCTCTTACATTTCTAACACTTCCAAAAAACCAATACAACTCCCACCCGGAACAATATATAAAGCTAAACGAACCGTTCACTGGGCACTTATCCGTACGAAAATCCCTATTGATTTACCTGATTTTACAAGAAAATAAAATGTGAAAAAAATATTTCTACATCCCATGGCCTTTCCCAACCCTTTAAATTTTTCTCTTACAGGTCTAACACTTCCAAAAAACCAATACAACGCCCACCCGGAACAATATATAAAGCTAAACGAACCGTTCACTGGGCACTTATCCGTACGAAAATCCCTATTGTTTTACCTGTTTTTACAAGGAAATAAAATGTGAAAAAAATGTTTCTACATCCCATGGCCTTTCCCAACCATTTAAATTTTTCTCTTACAGGTCTAACACTTCCGAAAAACCAATACAACGCCCCCCCGGAACAATATATAAAGCTAAACGAACCGTTCACTGGGCACTTATCCTTACGAAAATCCCTATTAATTTACCTGTTTTTACAAGGAAATAAAATGTGAAAAATTATTTCTACATCCCATGGCCTTTCCCAACCATTTAAATTTTTCTCTTACAGGTCTAATACTTCCGAAAAACCAATACAACGCCCACGCGGAACAATATATAAAGCTAAACGAACCGTTCACTGGGTACTTACACGTACGAAAATCCCTATTGATTTACCTGATTTTACAAGGAAATAAAATGTGAAAAAAATATTTCTACATCCCATGGCCTTTTCCAACCATTTAAATTTTTCTCTTACAGGTCTAATACTTCCGAAAAACCAATACAACGCCCACCCGGAACAATATATAAAGCTAAACGAACCGTTCACTGGGTACTTACACGTACGAAAATCCCTATTGTTTTACCTGATTTTACAAGGAAATAAAATGTGAAAAAAATATTTCTACATCCCATGGCCTTTCCCAACCATTTAAATTTTTCTCTTACAGGTCTAACACTTCCGAAAAACCAATACAACGCCCACCCGGAACAATATATAAAGCTAAATGAACCGTTCACTGGGCACTTATCCGTACGAAAATCCCTATTGATTTACCTGATTTTACAAGGAAATAAAATGTGAAAAAAATATTTCTACATCCCATGGCCTTTCCCAACCATTTAAATTTTTCTCTTACAGGCCTACCACTTCCGAAAAACCAATACAACGACCACCCGGAACAATATCTAAAGCTAAACGAACCGTTCACTGGGTACTTATCCGTTAAGAAAATCCCTATTGATTTACCTGTTTTTACACGGAAATAAAATGTGAAAAAATATTTCTACATCCCATGGCCTTTCCCAACCATTTAAATTTTTCTCTTACAGGTCTAACACTTCCGAAAAACCAATACAACGACCACCCGGAACAATATCTAAAGCTAAATGAACCGTTCACTGGGTACTTATCCGTAAGAAAATCCCTATTGATTTACCTGTTTTTACAAGTAAATAAAATGTGAAAAAATATTTCTACATCCCATGGCCTTTCCCAACCATTTAAATTTTTCTCTTACAGGTCTAATACATCCGAAAAAGCAATACAACCCCCACCCGGAACAATATATAAAGCTAAACGAACCGTTCACTGGGCACTTATCCGTACGAAAATCCCTATTGTTTTACCTGTTTTTACAAGGAAATAAAATGTGAAAAAAATGTTTCTACATCCCATGGCCTTTCCCAACCATTTAAATTATTCTCTTACAGGTCTAACACTTCCGAAAAACCAATAAAACGCCCACCTGGAACAATATATAAAGGTAAACGAACCGTTCACTGGGCACTTATCCATACGAAAATCCCTAATTAATTTACCAGTTTTTACAAGGAAATAAAATGTGAAAAAAATATTTCTACATCCCATGGCCTTTCCCAACCATTTAAATTTTTCTCTTACAGGTCTAACACTTCCGAAAAGCCAATACAACGCCCACCCGGAATAATATATAAAGCTAAACGAACCGTTCACTGGGCACTTATCCGTACGAAAATCCCTATTGTTTTACCTGTTTTTACAAGGAAATAAAATGTGAAAAAAATATTTCTACATCCCTTGGCCTTTCCCAACCATTTAAATTTTTCTCTTACAGGTCTAACACTTCCGAAAAAACAATACAACGCCCACCTGGAACAATATATAAAGCTAAACGAACCGTTCACTGGGTACTTATCCTTACGAAAATCCCTATTAATTTACCTGTTTTTACAAGGAAATAAAATGTGAAAAAAATATTTCTACATCCCATGGCCTTTCCCAACCATTTAAATTTTTCTCTTACAGGTCTAACACTTCCGAAAAACCAATACAACGCCCACCCGGAACAATATATAAAGCTAAACGAACCGTTCACTGGGTACTTACACGTACGAAAATCCCTATTGATTTACCTGTTTTTACAAGGAAATAAAATGTGAAAAAATATTTCTACATCCCATGGCCTTTCCCAACCATTTAAATTTTTCTCTTACAGGTCTAATACTTCCGAAAAACCAATACAACGCCCACCCGGAACAATATATAAAGCTAAACGAACCGTTCACTGGGTACTTACACGTACGAAAATCCCTATTGATTTACCTGATTTTACAAGGAAATAAAATGTGAAAAAAATATTTCTACATCCCTTGGCCTTTCCCAACCATTTAAATTTTTCTCTTACAGGTCTAACACTTCTGAAAAACCAATACAACGCCCACCCGGAACAATATATAAAGCTAAACGAACCGTTCACTGGGCACTTATCCGTACGAAAATCCCTATTGATTTACCTGATTTTACAAGGAAATAAAATGTGAAAAAAATATTTCTACATCCCTTGGCCTTTCCCAACCATTTAAATTTTTCTCTTACAGGTCTAACACTTCCGAAATACCAATACAACGCCCACCTGGAACAATATATAAAGCTAAACGAACCGTTCACTGGGTACTTATCCTTACGAAAATCCCTATTAATTTACCTGATTTTAAAAGGAAATAAAATGTTAAAAAAATATTTCTACATCCCATGGCCTTTCCCAACCATTTAAATTTTTCTCTTACAGGTCTAACACTTCCGAAAAACCAATACAACGACCACCCGGAACAATATCTAAAGCTAAATGAACCGTTCACTGGGTACTTATCCTTACGAAAATCCCTATTGATTTACCTGTTTTTACAAGGAAATAAAATGTGAAAAAAATATTTCTACATCCCATGGCCTTTCCCAACCATTTAAATTTTTCTCTTACAGGTCTAACACTTCCGAAAAACCAATACAACGCCTACCCGGAACAATATATAAAGCTAAACGAACCGTTCACTGGGCACTTATCCGTACGAAAATCCCTATTGTTTTACCTGTTTTTACAAGGAAATAAAATGTGAAAAAAATGTTTCTACATCCCATGGCCTTTCCCAACCATTTAAATTTTTCTCTTACAGGTCTAACACTTCCGAAAAACCAATACAACGCCCACCTGGAACAATATATAAAGGTAAACGAACCGTTCACTGGGCACTTATCCATACGAAAATCCCTAATTAATTTACCTGTTTTTACAAGGAAATAAAATGTGAAAAAAATATTTCTACATCCCTTGGCCTTTCCCAACCATTTAAATTTTTCTCTTACAGGTCTAACACTTCCGAAAAACCAATACAACGCCCACCCGGAACAATATATAAAGCTAAACGAACCGTTCACTGGGTACTTACACGTACGAAAATCCCTATTGATTTACCTGTTTTTACAAGGAAATAAAATGTGAAAAAATATTTCTACATCCCATGGCCTTTCCCAACCATTTAAATTTTTCTCTTACAGGTCTAATACTTCCGAAAAACCAATACAACGCCCACCCGGAACAATATATAAAGCTAAACGAACCGTTCACTGGCTACTTACACGTACGAAAATCCCTATTGATGTACCTGATTTTACAAGGAAATAAAATGTGAAAAAAATATTTCTACATCCCTTGGCCTTTCCCAACCATTTAAATTTTTCTCTTACAGGTCTAACACTTCCGAAAAACCAATACAACGCCCACCCGGAACAATATATAAAGCTAAACGAACCGTTCACTGGGCACTTATCCGTACGAAAATCCCTATTGATTTACCTGATTTTACAAGGAAATAAAATGTGAAAAAAATATTTCTACATCCCATGGCCTTTCCCAACCATTTAAATTTTTCTCTTACAGGTCTAACACTTCCGAAAAACCAATACAACGACCACCCGGAACAATATCTAAAGCTAAATGAACCGTTCACTGGGTACATATCCGTAAGAAAATCCCTATTGATTTACCTGTTTTTACAAGTAAATAAAATGTGAAAAAATATTTCTACATCCCATGGCCTTTCCCAACCATTTAAATTTTTCTCTTACAGGTCTAATACATCCGAAAAAGCAATACAACGCCCACCCGGAACAATATATAAAGCTAAACGAACCGTTCACTGGGCACTTATCCGTACGAAAATCCCTATTGTTTTACCTGTTTTTACAAGGAAATAAAATGTGAAAAAAATGTTTCTACATCCCATGGCCTTTCCCAACCATTTAAATTATTCTCTTACAGGTCTAACACTTCCGAAAAACCAATAAAACGCCCACCTGGAACAATATATAAAGGTAAACGAACCGTTCACTGGGCACTTATCCATACGAAAATCCCTAATTAATTTACCTGTCTTTACAAGGAAATAAAATGTGAAAAAAATATTTCTACATCCCATGGCCTTTCCCAACCATTTAAATTTTTCTCTTACAGGTCTAACACTTCCGAAAAGCCAATACAACGCCCACCCGGAACAATATATAAAGCTAAACGAACCGTTCACTGGGCACCTATCCGTACGAAAATCCCTATTGTTTTACCTGTTTTTACAAGGAAATAAAATGTGAAAAAAATATTTCTACATCCCTTGGCCTTTCCCAACCATTTAAATTTTTCTCTTACAGGTCTAACACTTCCGAAAAACCAATACAACGCCCACCTGGAACAATATATAAAGCTAAACGAACCGTTCACTGGGTACTTATCCTTACGAAAATCCCTATTAATTTACCTGTTTTTACAAGGAAATAAAATGTGAAAAAAATATTTCTACATCCCATGGCCTTTCCCAACCATTTAAATTTTTCTCTTACAGGTCTAACACTTCCGAAAAACCAATACAACGCCCACCCGGAACAATATATAAAGCTAAACGAACCGTTCACTGGGTACTTACACGTACGAAAATCCCTATTGATTTACCTGTTTTTACAAGGAAATAAAATGTGAAAAAAATATTTCTACATCCCATGGCCTTTCCCAACCATTTAAATTTTTCTCTTACAGGTCTAACACTTCGGAGAAACCAATACAACGCCCACCCGGAACAATATATAAAGCTAAACGAACCGTTCACTGGGTACTTACACGTACGAAAATCCCTATTGATTTACCTGATTTTACAAGGAAATAAAATGTGAAAAAAATATTTCTACATCCCTTGGCCTTTCCCAACCATTTAAATTTTTCTCTTACAGGTCTAACACTTCTGAAAAACCAATACAACGCCCACCCGGAACAATATATAAAGCTAAACGAACCGTTCACTGGGCACTTATCCGTACGAAAATCCCTATTGATTTACCTGATTTTACAAGGAAATAAAATGTGAAAAAAATATTTCTACATCCCTTGGCCTTTCCCAACCATTTAAATTTTTCTCTTACAGGTCTAACACTTCCGAAAAACCAATACAACGCCCACCTGGAACAATATATAAAGCTAAACGAACCGTTCACTGGGTACTTATCCTTACGAAAATCCCTATTAATTTACCTGTTTTTACAAGGAAATAAAATGTGAAAAAAATATTTCTACATCCCGTGGCCTTTCCCAACCATTTAAATTTTTCTCTTACAGGTCTAACACTTCCGAAAAACCAATATAACGCCCACCCAGAACAATATATAAAGCTAAACGAACCGTTCACTGGGTACTTACACGTACGAAAATCCCTATTGATTTACCTGTTTTTACAAGGAAATAAAATGTGAAAAAATATTTCTACATCCCATGGCCTTTCCCAACCATTTAAATTTTTCTCTTACAGGTCTAATACTTCCGAAAAACCAATACAACGCCCACCCGGAACAATATATAAAGCTAAACGAACCGTTCACTGGGTACTTACAAGTACGAAAATCCCTATTGATTTACCTGATTTTACAAGGAAATAAAATGTGAAAAAAATATTTCTACATCCCTTGGCCTTTCCCAACCATTTAAATTTTTCTCTTACAGGTCTAACACTTCCGAAAAACCAATACAACGCCCACCCGGAACAATATATAAAGCTAAACGAACCGTTCACTGGGCACTTATCCGTACGAAAATCCCTATTGATTTACCTGATTTTACAAGGAAATAAAATGTGAAAAAAATATTTCTACATCCCATGGCCTTTCCCAAACATTTAAATTTTTCTCTTACATTTCTAACACTTCCAAAAAACCAATACAACGCCCACCCGGAACAATATATAAAGCTAAACGAACCGTTCACTGGGTACTTATCCTTACGAAAATCCATATTGATTTACCTGATTTTACAAGAAAATAAAATGTGAAAAAAATATTTCTACATCCCATGGCCTTTCCCAACCCTTTAAATTTTTCTCTTACAGGTCTAACACTTCCAAAAAACCAATACAACGCCCACCCGGAACAATATATAAAGCTAAACGAACCGTTCACTGGGTACTTACACGTACGAAAATCCCTATTGATTTACCTGTTTTTACAAGGAAATAAAATGTGAAAAAATATTTCTACATCCCATGGCCTTTCCCAACCATTTAAATTTTTCTCTTACAGGTCTAATACTTCCGAAAAACCAATACAACGCCCACCCGGAACAATATCTAAAGCTAAATGAACCGTTCACTGGGTACTTATCCGTAAGAAAATCCCTATTGATTTACCTGTTTTTACAAGTAAATAAAATGTGAAAAAATATTTCTACATCCCATGGCCTTTCCCAACCATTTAAATTTTTCTCTTACAGGTCTAATACATCCGAAAAAGCAATACAACGCCCACCCGGAACAATATATAAAGCTAAACGAACCGTTCACTGGGTACTTACACGTACGAAAATCCCTATTGATTTACCTTATTTTACAAGGAAATAAAACATGAAAAAAATATTTCTACATCCCATGGCCTTTCCCAACCATTTAAATTTTTCTCTTACATTTCTAACACTTCCAAAAAACCAATACAACTCCCACCCGGAACAATATATAAAGCTAAACGAACCGTTCACTGGGCACTTATCCGTACGAAAATCCCTATTGATTTACCTGATTTTACAAGAAAATAAAATGTGAAAAAAATATTTCTACATCCCATGGCCTTTCCCAACCCTTTAAATTTTTCTCTTACAGGTCTAACACTTCCAAAAAACCAATACAACGCCCACCCGGAACAATATATAAAGCTAAACGAACCGTTCACTGGGCACTTATCCGTACGAAAATCCCTATTGTTTTACCTGTTTTTACAAGGAAATAAAATGTGAAAAAAATGTTTCTACATCCCATGGCCTTTCCCAACCATTTAAATTTTTCTCTTACAGGTCTAACACTTCCGAAAAACCAATACAACGCCCCCCCGGAACAATATATAAAGCTAAACGAACCGTTCACTGGGCACTTATCCTTACGAAAATCCCTATTAATTTACCTGTTTTTACAAGGAAATAAAATGTGAAAAATTATTTCTACATCCCATGGCCTTTCCCAACCATTTAAATTTTTCTCTTACAGGTCTAATACTTCCGAAAAACCAATACAACGCCCACGCGGAACAATATATAAAGCTAAACGAACCGTTCACTGGGTACTTACACGTACGAAAATCCCTATTGATTTACCTGATTTTACAAGGAAATAAAATGTGAAAAAAATATTTCTACATCCCATGGCCTTTTCCAACCATTTAAATTTTTCTCTTACAGGTCTAATACTTCCGAAAAACCAATACAACGCCCACCCGGAACAATATATAAAGCTAAACGAACCGTTCACTGGGTACTTACACGTACGAAAATCCCTATTGTTTTACCTGATTGTACAAGGAAATAAAATGTGAAAAAAATATTTCTACATCCCATGGCCTTTCCCAACCATTTAAATTTTTCTCTTACAGGTCTAACACTTCCGAAAAACCAATACAACGCCCACCCGGAACAATATATAAAGCTAAACGAACCGTTCACTGGGCACTTATCCGTACGAAAATCCCTATTGATTTACCTGATTTTACAAGGAAATAAAATGTGAAAAAAATATTTCTACATCCCATGGCCTTTCCCAACCATTTAAATTTTTCTCTTACAGGCCTACCACTTCCGAAAAACCAAAACAACGACCACCCGGAACAATATCTAAAGCTAAACGAACCGTTCACTGGGTACTTATCCGTTAAGAAAATCCCTATTGATTTACCTGTTTTTACACGGAAATAAAATGTGAAAAAATATTTCTACATCCCATGGCCTTTCCCAACCATTTAAATTTTTCTCTTACAGGTCTAATACTTCCGACAAACCAATACAACGCCCACCCGGAACAATATATAAAGCTAAACGAACCGTTCACTGGGTACTTACACGTACGAAAATCCCTATTGTTTTACCTGTTTTTACAAGGAAATAAAATGTGAAAAAAATATTTCTACATCCCATGGCCTTTCCCAACCATTTAAATTTTTCTCTTACAGGTCTAACACTTCCGAAAAACCAATACAACGTCCACCCGGAACAATATATAAAGCTAAACGAACCGTTCACTGGGCACTTATCTGTACGAAAATCCCTATTGATTTATCTGATTTTACAAGGAAATAAAATGTGAAAAAATATTTCTACATCCCATGGCCTTTCCCAACCATTTAAATTTTTCTCTTACAGGTCTAATACATCCGAAAAAGCAATACAACGCCCACCTGGAACAATATATAAAGCTAAACGAACCGTTCACTGGGTACTTACACGTATGAAAATCCCTATTGATTTACCTTATTTTACAAAGAAATAAAATGTGAAAAAAATATTTCTACATCCCATGGCCTTTCCCAACCATTTAAATTTTTCTCTTACAGGCCTACCACTTCCGAAAAACCAATACAACGACCACCCGGAACAATATCTAAAGCTAAACGAACCGTTCACTGGGTACTTATCCGTAAGAAAATCCCTATTGATTTACCTTATTTTACAAGGAAATAAAATGTGAAAAAATATTTCTACATCCCATGGCCTTTCCCAACCATTTAAATTTTTCTCTTACAGGTCTAACACTTCCGAAAAACCAATACAACGACCACCCGGAACAATATCTAAAGCTAAATGAACCGTTCACTGGGTACTTATCCGTAAGAAAATCCCTATTGATTTACCTGTTTTTACAAGGAAATAAAATGTGAAAAAATATTTCTACATCCCATGGCCTTTCCCGACCATTTAAATTTTTCTCTTACAGGTCTAATACATCCGAAAAAGCAATATAACAACCAACCGGAACAATATATAAAGCTAAACGAACCGTTCACTGGGTACTTACACGTACGAAAATCCCTATTGATTTACCTGATTTTACAAGGAAATAAAATGTGAAAAAAATATTTCTACATCCCATGGCCTTTCCCAACCATTTAAATTTTTCTCTTACAGGGCTAACACTTCCGAAAAACCAATACAACACCCACCCGGAAAAATATATAAAGCTAAACGAACCGTTCACTTGGTACTTATCCGTAAGAAAATCCCTATTGATTTATCTGTTTTTACAAGGAAGTAAAATGTGAAAAAAATATTTCTACATTCCATGGCCTTTCCCAACCATTTACATTTTCCTCTTACAGGTCTAACACTTCCGAAAAACCAATACAACGCCCACCCGGAACAATATATAAAGCTAAACGAACCGTTCACTGGGTACTTATCCGTACGAAAATCCCTATTGATTTACCTTATTTTACAAGGAAATAAAATGTGAAAAAAATATTTCTACATCCCATGGCCTTTCCCAACCATTTAAATTTTTCTCTTACAGGTCTAACACTTCCGAAAAACCAATACAACGCCCACCCGGAACAATATATAAAGCTAAACGAACCGTTCACTGGGCACTTATCCGTACGAAAATCCCTATTGATTTACCTGATTTTAAAAGGAAATAAAATGTGAAAAAAATATTTCTACATCCCATGGCCTTTCCCAACCATTTAAATTTTTCTCTTACAGGTCTAATACATCCGAAAAAGCAATAGAACGCCCACCCGGAACAATATATAAAGCTAAACGAACCGTTCACTGGGTACTTACACGTACGAAAATCCCTATTGATTTACCTTATTTTACAAGGAAATAAAATGTGAAAAAAATATTTCTACATCCCATGGCCTTTCCCAACCATTTAAATTTTTCTCTTACAGGTCTAACACTTCCAAAAAACCAATACAACGCCCACCCGGAACAATATATAAAGCTAAACGAACCGTTCACTGGGCACTTATCCGTAAGAAAATCCCTATTGATTTATCTGTTTTTACAAGGAAGTAAAATGTAAAAAAAATATTTCTACATTCCATGGCCTTTCCCAACCATTTAAATTTTTCTCTTACAGGTCTAACACTTCCGAAAAACCAATACAACGCCCACCCGGAACAATATATAAAGCTAAACAAACCGTTCACTGGGCACTTATCCGTACGAAAATCCCTATTGATTTACCTGATTTTACAAGGAAATAAAATGTGAAAAAAATATTTCTACATCCCATGGCCTTTCCCAACCATTTAAATTTTTCTCTTACAGGTCTAACACTTCCGAAAAACCAATACAACGACCACCCGGAACAATATCTAAAGCTAAACGAACCGTTCACTTGGTACTTATCCGTAAGAAAATCCCTATTGATTTACCTGTTTTTACAAGGAAATAAAATGTGAAAAAATATTTCTACATCCCATGGCCTTTCCCAACCATTTAAATTTTTCTCTTACAGGTCTAATACTTCCGAAAAACCAATACAACGCCCACCCGGAACAATATATAAAGCTAAACGAACCGTTCACTGGGTACTTACACGTACGAAAATCCCTATTGATTTACCTGATTTTACAAGGAAATAAAATGTGAAAAAAATATTTCTACATCCCATGGCCTTTCCCAACCATTTAAATTTTTCTCTTACAGGTCTAACACTTCCGAAAAACCAATACAACGCCCACCCGGAACAATATATAAAGCTAAACGAACCGTTCACTGGGCACTTATCCGTACGAAAATCCCTATTGATTTACCTGATTTTACAAGGAAATAAAATGTGAAAAAAATGTTTCTACATCCCATGGCCTTTCCCAACCATTTAAATTTTTCTCTTACAGGGCTAACACTTCCGAAAAACCAATACAACACCCACCCGGAAAAATATATAAAGCTAAACGAACCGTTCACTTGGTACTTATCCGTAAGAAAATCCCTATTGATTTATCTGTTTTTACAAGGAAGTAAAATGTGAAAAAAATATTTCTACATTCCATGGCCTTTCCCAACCATTTACATTTTCCTCTTACAGGTCTAACACTTCCGAAAAACCAATACAACGCCCACCCGGAACAATATATAAAGCTAAACGAACCGTTCACTGGGTACTTATCCGTACGAAAATCCCTATTGATTTACCTGTTTTTACAAGGAAATAAAATGTGAAAAAAATATTTCTACATCCCATGGCCTTTCGAAACCATTTAAATTTTTCTCTTACAGGTCTAACACTTCCGAAAAACCAATACAACGCCCACCCGGAACAATATATAAAGCTAAACGAACCGTTCACTGGGCACTTATCCGTACGAAAATCCCTATTGATTTACCTTATTTTACAAGGAAATAAAATGTGAAAAAAATATTTCTACATCCCATGGCCTTTCCCAACCATTTAAATTTTTCTCTTACAGGTCTAACACTTCCAAAAAACCAATACAACGCCCACCCGGAACAATATATAAAGCTAAACGAACCGTTCACTGGGCACTTATCCGTAAGAAAATCCCTATTGATTTATCTGTTTTTACAAGGAAGTAAAATGTAAAAAAAATATTTCTACATTCCATGGCCTTTCCCAACCATTTAAATTTTTCTCTTACAGGTCTAACACTTCCGAAAAACCAATACAACGCCCACCCGGAACAATATATAAAGCTAAACAAACCGTTCACTGGGCACCTATCCGTACGAAAATCCCTATTGATTTACCTGATTTTACAAGGAAATAAAATGTGAAAAAAATATTTCTACATCCCATGGCCTTTCCCAACCATTTAAATTTTTCTCTTACAGGTCTAACACTTCCGAAAAACCAATACAACGACCACCCGGAACAATATCTAAAGCTAAACGAACCGTTCACTTGGTACTTATCCGTAAGAAAATCCCTATTGATTTACCTGTTTTTACAAGGAAATAAAATGTGAAAAAATATTTCTACATCCCATGGCCTTTCCCAACCATTTAAATTTTTCTCTTACAGGTCTAATACTTCCGAAAAACCAATACAACGCCCACCCGGAACAATATATAAAGCTAAACGAACCGTTCACTGGGTACTTACACGTACGAAAATCCCTATTGATTTACCTGATTTTACAAGGAAATAAAATGTGAAAAAAATATTTCTACATCCCATGGCCTTTCCCAACCATTTAAATTTTTCTCTTACAGGTCTAACACTTCCGAAAAACCAATACAACGCCCACCCGGAACAATATATAAAGCTAAACGAACCGTTCACTGGGCACTTATCCGTACGAAAATCCCTATTGATATACCTGATTTTACAAGGAAATAAAATGTGAAAAAAATATTTCTACATCCCATGGCCTTTCCCAACCATTTAAATTTTTCTCTTACAGGTCTAACACTTCCGAAAAACCAATACAACGACCACCCGGAACAATATCTAAAGCTAAACGAACCGTTCACTGGGTACTTACACGTACGAAAATCCCTATTGATTTACCTGATTTTACAAGGAAATAAAATGTGAAAAAAATATTTCTACATCCCTTGGCCTTTCCCAACCATTTAAATTTTTCTCTTACAGGTCTAACACTTCCGAAAAACCAATACAACGCCCACCCGGAACAATATATAAAGCTAAACGAACCGTTCACTGGGCACTTATCCGTACGAAAATCCCTATTGATTTACCTCATTTTACAAGGAAATAAAATGTGAAAAAAATATTTCTACATCCCATGGCCTTTCCCAACCATTTAAATTTTTCTCTTACAGGTCTAATACATCCGAAAAACCAATACAACGCCCACCCGGAACAATATATAAAGCTAAACGAACCGTTCACTGGGTACTTACACGTACGAAAATCCCTTTTGATTTACCTTATTTTACAAGGAAATAAAATGTGAAAAAAATATTTCTACATCCCATGGCCTTTCCCAACCATTTAAATTTTTCTCTTACAGGTCTAACACTTCCGAAAAACCAATACAACGCCCACCCGGAACAATATATAAAGCTAAACGAACCGTTCACTGGGCACTTATCCGTACGAAAATCCCTATTGATTTACCTGTTTTAACAAGGAAATAAAATGTGAAAAAAATATTTCTACATCCCATGGCCTTTCCCAACCATTTAAATTTTTCTCTTACAGGGCTAACACTTCCGAAAAACCAATACAACACCCACCCGGAACAATATATAAAGCTAAACGAACCGTTCACTTGGTACTTATCCGTAAGAAAATCCCTATTGATTTATCTGTTTTTACAAGGAAATAAAATGTGAAAAAAATATTTCTACATCCCATGGCTTTTCCCAACCATTTAAATTTTTCTCTTACAGGTCTAACACTTCTGAAAAACCAATACAACGCCCACCCGGAACAATATATAAAGCTAAACGAACCGTTCACTGGGCACTTATCCGTACGAAAATCCCTATTGTTTTACCTGTTTTTACAAGGAAATAAAATGTGAAAAAAATATTTCTACATCCCATGGCCTTTCGAAACCATTTAAATTTTTCTCTTACAGGTCTAACACTTCCGAAAAACCAATACAACGCCCACCCGGAACAATATATAAATCTAAACGAACCGTTCACTGGGCACTTATCCGTACGAAAATCCCTATTGATTTACCTGTTTTTACAAGGAAATAAAATGTGAAAAAAATATTTCTACATCCCATGGCCTTTCCCAACCATTTAAATTTTTCTCTTACAGGGCTAACACTTCCGAAAAACCAATACAACACCCAACCGGAACAATATATAAAGCTAAACGAACTGTTCACTTGGTACTTATCCGTAAGAAAATCCCTATTGATTTATCTGTTTTTACAAGGAAGTAAAATGTGAAAAAAATATTTCTACATTCCATGGCCTTTCCCAACCATTTAAATTTTTCTCTTACAGGTCTAACACTTTCGAAAAACCAATACAACGCCCACCCGGAACAATATATAAAGCTAAACGAACCGTTCACTGGGCACTTATCCGTACGAAAATCCCTATTGTTTTACCTGTTTTTACAAGGAAATAAAATGTGAAAAAAATGTTTCTACATCCCATGGCCTTTCCCAACCATTTAAATTTTTCTCTTACAGGTCTAACACTTCCGAAAAACCAATACAACGCCCACCCGGAACAATATATAAAGCTAAACGAACCGTTCACTGGGCACTTATCCTTACGAAAATCCCTATTAATTTACCTGTTTTTACAAGGAGATAAAATGTGAAAAAAATATTTCTACAATCCATGGCCTTTCCCAACCATTTAAATTTTTTTCTTACAGGTCTAACACTTCCGAAAAACCAATACAACGCCCACCCGGAACAATATAGAAAGCTAAACGAACCGTTCACTGGGCACTTATCCGTACGAAAATCCCTATTGATTTACCTGATTTTACAAGGAAATAAAATGTGAAAAAAATATTTCTACATCCCATGGCCTTTCCCAACCATTTAAATTTTTCTCTTACAGGTTTAACACTTCCGAAAAACCAATACAACGACCACCCGGAACAATATCTAAAGCTAAACGAACCGTTCACTGGGTACATATCCGTAAGAAAATCCCTATTGATTTACCTGTTTTTACAAGGAAATAAAATGTGAAAAAATATTTCTACATCCCATGGCCTTTCGAAACCATTTAAATTTTTCTCTTACAGGTCTAACACTTCCGAAAAACCAATACAACGCCCACCCGGAACAATATATAAAGCTAAACGAACCGTTCACTGGGCACTTATCCGTACGAAAATCCCTATTGATTTACCTGTTTTTACAAGGAAATAAAATGTGAAAAAAATATTTCTACATCCCATGGCCTTTCCCAACCATTTAAATTTTTCTCTTACAGGTCTAATACATCTGAAAAAGCAATAGAACGCCCACCCGGAACAATATATAAAGCTAAACGAACCGTTCACTGGGTACTTAGACGTACGAAACTCCCTATTGATTTACATTATTTTACAAGGAAATAAAATGTGAAAGAAATATTTCTACATCCCATGGCCTTTCCCAACCATTTAAATTTTTCTCTTACAGGTCTAACACTTCCAAAAAACCAATACAACGCCCACCCGGAACAATATATAAAGCTAAACGAACCGTTCACTGGGCACTTATCCGTACGAAAATCCCTATTGATTTACCTGTTTTAACAAGGAAATAAAATGTGAAAAAAATTATTCTACATCCCATGGCCTTTCCCAACCATTTAAATTTTTCTCTTACAGGTTTAACACTTCCGAAAAACCAATACAACACCCACCCGGAACAATATATAAAGCTAAACGAACCGTTCACTTGGTACTTATCCGTAAGAAAATCCCTATTGATTTATCTGTTTTTACAAGGAAGTAAAATGTGAAAAAAATATTTCTACATTCCATGGCCTTTCCCAACCATTTAAATTTTTCTCTTACAGGTCTAACACTTTCGAAAAACCAATACAACGCCCACCCGGAACAATATATAAAGCTAAACGAACCGTTCACTGGGCACTTATCCGTACGAAAATCCCTATTGTTTTACCTGTTTTTACAAGGAAATAAAATGTGAAAAAAATGTTTCTACATCCCATGGCCTTTCCCAACCATTTAAATTTTTCTCTTACAGGTCTAACACTTCCGAAAAACCAATACAACGCCCACCCGGAACAATATATAAAGCTAAACGAACCGTTCACTGGGCACTTATCCTTACGAAAATCCCTATTAATTTACCTGTTTTTACAAGGAAATAAAATGTGAAAAAAATATTTCTACAATCCATGGCCTTTCCCAACCATTTAAATTTTTTTCTTACAGGTCTAACACTTCCGAAAAACCAATACAACGCCCACCCGGAACAATATAGAAAGCTAAACGAACCGTTCACTGGGCACTTATCCGTACGAAAATCCCTATTGATTTACCTGATTTTACAAGGAAATAAAATGTGAAAAAAATATTTCTACATCCCATGGCCTTTCCCAACCATTTAAATTTTTCTCTTACAGGTTTAACACTTCCGAAAAACCAATACAACGACCACCCGGAACAATATCTAAAGCTAAACGAACCGTTCACTGGGTACATATCCGTAAGAAAATCCCTATTGATTTACCTGTTTT
Organism: Paroedura picta; assembly: GCF_049243985.1. Taxonomy (NCBI): domain Eukaryota; kingdom Metazoa; phylum Chordata; class Lepidosauria; order Squamata; family Gekkonidae; genus Paroedura; species Paroedura picta. The sequence goes on from NC_135372.1 coordinate 24,385,304, forward strand.
TACAAGGAAATAAAATGTGAAAAAATATTTCTACATCCCATGGCCTTTCGAAACCATTTAAATTTTTCTCTTACAGGTCTAACACTTCCGAAAAACCAATACAACCCCCACCCGGAACAATATATAAAGCTAAACGAACCGTTCACTGGGCACTTATCCGTACGAAAATCCCTATTGATTTACCTGATTTTACAAGGAAATAAAATGTGAAAAAAATATTTCTACATCCCATGGCCTTTCCCAACCTTTTAAATTTTTCTCTTACAGGTCTAACACTTCCGAAAAACCAATACAACGACCACCCGGAACAATATCTAAAGCTAAATGAACCGTTCACTGGGTACTTATCCGTAAGAAAATCCCTATTGATTTACCTGTTTTTAAAAGGAAATAAAATGTGAAAAAATATTTCTACATCCCATGGCCTTTCCCAACCATTTAAATTTTTCTCTTACAGGTCTAATACATCCGAAAAAGCAATACAACGCCCACCCGGAACAATATATAAAGCTAAACGAACCGTTCACTGGGTACTTACACGTACGAAAATCCCTATTGATTTACCTTATTTTACAAGGAAATAAAATGTGAAAAAAATATTTCTACATCCCATGGCCTTTACCAACCATTTAAATTTTTCTCTTACAGGTCTAACACTTCCGAAAAACCAATACAACGACCACCCGGAACAATATCTAAAGCTAAATGAACCGTTCACTGGGTACTTATCCGTAAGAAAATCCCTATTGATTTACCTGTTTTTACAAGGAAATAAAATGTGAAAAAATATTTCTACATCCCATGGCCTTTCCCAACCATTTAAATTTTTCTCTTACAGGTCTAATACATCTGAAAAAGCAATAGAACGCCCACCCGGAACAATATATAAAGCTAAACGAACCGTTCACTGGGTACTTAGACGTACGAAACTCCCTATTGATTTACATTATTTTACAAGGAAATAAAATGTGAAAGAAATATTTCTACATCCCATGGCCTTTCCCAACCATTTAAATTTTTCTCTTACAGGTCTAACACTTCCGAAAAACCAATACAACGCCCACCCGGAACAATATATAAAGCTAAACGAACCGTTCACTGGGCACTTATCCGTACGAAAATCCCTATTGATTTACCTGTTTTAACAAGGAAATAAAATGTGAAAAAAATTATTCTACATCCCATGGCCTTTCCCAACCATTTAAATTTTTCTCTTACAGGTTTAACACTTCCGAAAAACCAATACAACACCCACCCGGAACAATATATAAAGCTAAACGAACCGTTCACTTGGTACTTATCCGTAAGAAAATCCCTATTGATTTATCTGTTTTTACAAGGAAGTAAAATGTGAAAAAAATATTTCTACATTCCATGGCCTTTCCCAACCATTTAAATTTTTCTCTTACAGGTCTAACACTTTCGAAAAACCAATACAACGCCCACCCGGAACAATATATAAAGCTAAACGAACCGTTCACTGGGCACTTATCCGTACGAAAATCCCTATTGTTTTACCTGTTTTTACAAGGAAATAAAATGTGAAAAAAATGTTTCTACATCCCATGGCCTTTCCCAACCATTTAAATTTTTCTCTTACAGGTCTAACACTTCCGAAAAACCAATACAACGCCCACCCGGAACAATATATAAAGCTAAACGAACCGTTCACTGGGCACTTATCCTTACGAAAATCCCTATTAATTTACCTGTTTTTACAAGGAAATAAAATGTGAAAAAAATATTTCTACAATCCATGGCCTTTCCCAACCATTTAAATTTTTTTCTTACAGGTCTAACACTTCCGAAAAACCAATACAACGCCCACCCGGAACAATATAGAAAGCTAAACGAACCGTTCACTGGGCACTTATCCGTACGAAAATCCCTATTGATTTACCTGATTTTACAAGGAAATAAAATGTGAAAAAAATATTTCTACATCCCATGACCTTTCCCAACAATTTAAATTTTTCTCTTACAGGTTTAACACTTCCGAAAAACCAATACAACGACCACCCGGAACAATATCTAAAGCTAAACGAACCGTTCACTGGGTACATATCCGTAAGAAAATCCCTATTGATTTACCTGTTTTTACAAGGAAATAAAATGTGAAAAAATATTTCTACATCCCATGGCCTTTCGAAACCATTTAAATTTTTCTCTTACAGGTCTAACACTTCCGAAAAACCAATACAACCCCCACCCGGAACAATATATAAAGCTAAACGAACCGTTCACTGGGCACTTATCCGTACGAAAATCCCTATTGATTTACCTGATTTTACAAGGAAATAAAATGTGAAAAAAATATTTCTACATCCCATGGCCTTTCCCAACCTTTTAAATTTTTCTCTTACAGGTCTAACACTTCCGAAAAACCAATACAACGACCACCCGGAACAATATCTAAAGCTAAATGAACCGTTCACTGGGTACTTATCCGTAAGAAAATCCCTATTGATTTACCTGTTTTTAAAAGGAAATAAAATGTGAAAAAATATTTCTACATCCCATGGCCTTTCCCAACCATTTAAATTTTTCTCTTACAGGTCTAATACATCCGAAAAAGCAATACAACGCCCACCCGGAACAATATATAAAGCTAAACGAACCGTTCACTGGGTACTTACACGTACGAAAATCCCTATTGATTTACCTTATTTTACAAGGAAATAAAATGTGAAAAAAATATTTCTACATCCCATGGCCTTTACCAACCATTTAAATTTTTCTCTTACAGGTCTAACACTTCCGAAAAACCAATACAACGACCACCCGGAACAATATCTAAAGCTAAATGAACCGTTCACTGGGTACTTATCCGTAAGAAAATCCATATTGATTTACCTGTTTTTACAAGGAAATAAAATGTGAAAAAATATTTCTACATCCCATGGCCTTTCCCAACCATTTAAATTTTTCTCTTACAGGTCTAATACATCTGAAAAAGCAATAGAACGCCCACCCGGAACAATATATAAAGCTAAACGAACCGTTCACTGGGTACTTAGACGTACGAAACTCCCTATTGATTTACATTATTTTACAAGGAAATAAAATGTGAAAGAAATATTTCTACATCCCATGGCCTTTCCCAACCATTTAAATTTTTCTCTTACAGGTCTAACACTTCCGAAAAACCAATACAACGCCCACCCGGAACAATATATAAAGCTAAACGAACCGTTCACTGGGCACTTATCCGTACGAAAATCCCTATTGATTTACCTGTTTTAACAAGGAAATAAAATGTGAAAAAAATATTTCTACATCCCATGGCCTTTCCCAACCATTTAAATTTTTCTCTTACAGGTTTAACACTTCCGAAAAACCAATACAACACCCACCCGGAACAATATATAAAGCTAAACGAACCGTTCACTTGGTACTTATCCGTAAGAAAATCCCTATTGATTTATCTGTTTTTACAAGGAAGTAAAATGTGAAAAAAATATTTCTACATTCCATGGCCTTTCCCAACCATTTAAATTTTTCTCTTACAGGTCTAACACTTCCGAAAAACCAATACAACGCCCACCCGGAACAATATATAAAGCTAAACGAACCGTTCACTGGGTACTTACACGTATGAAAATCCCTATTGATTTACCTGATTTTACAAGGAAATAAAATGTGAAAAAAATATTTCTACATCCCTTGGCCTTTCCCAACCATTTAAATTTTTCTCTTACAGGTCTAACACTTCTGAAAAACCAATACAACGCCCACCCGGAACAATATATAAAGCTATACGAACCGTTCACTGGGCACTTATCCGTACGAAAATCCCTATTGATTTACCTGATTTTACAAGGAAATAAAATGTGAAAAAAATATTTCTACATCCCATGGCCTTTCCCAACCTTTTAAATTTTTCTCTTACAGGTCTAACACTTCCAAAAAACCAATACAACGACCACCCGGAACAATATCTAAAGCTAAATGAACCGTTCACTGGGTACTTATCCGTAAGAAAATCCCTATTGATTTACCTGTTTTTAAAAGGAAATAAAATGTGAAAAAATATTTCTACATCCCATGGCCTTTCCCAACCATTTAAATTTTTCTCTTACAGGTCTAATACATCCGAAAAAGCAATACAACGCCCACCCGGAACAATATATAAAGCTAAACGAACCGTTCACTGGGTACTTACACGTACGAAAATCCCTATTGATTTACCTTATTTTACAAGGAAATAAAATGTGAAAAAAATATTTCTACATCCCATGGCCTTTACCAACCATTTAAATTTTTCTCTTACAGGTCTAACACTTCCGAAAAACCAATACAACGCCCACCCGGAACAATATATAAAGCTAAACGAACCGTTCACTGGGCACTTATCCGTACGAAAATCCCTATTGATTTAACTGTTTTAACAAGGAAATAAAATGTGAAAAAAATATTTCTACATCCCATGGCCTTTCCCAACCATTTAAATTTTTCTCTTACAGGGCTAACACTTCCGAAAAACCAATACAACACCCACCCGGAACAATATATAAAGCTAAACGAACCGTTCACTTGGTACTTATCCGTAAGAAAATCCCTATTGATTTATCTGTTTTTACAAGGAAATAAAATGTGAAAAAAATATTTCTACATCCCATGGCTTTTCCCAACCATTTAAATTTTTCTCTTACAGGTCTAACACTTCTGAAAAACCAATACAACGCCCACCCGGAACAATATATAAAGCTAAACGAACCGTTCACTGGGCACTTATCCGTACGAAAATCCCTATTGTTTTACCTGTTTTTACAAGGAAATAAAATGTGAAAAAAATATTTCTACATCCCATGGCCTTTCGAAACCATTTAAATTTTTCTCTTACAGGTCTAACACTTCCGAAAAACCAATACAACGACCACCCGGAACAATATCTAAAGCTAAATGAACCGTTCACTGGGTACTTATCCGTAAGAAAATCCCTATTGATTTACCTGTTTTTACAAGGAAATAAAATGTGAAAAAATATTTCTACATCCCATGGCCTTTCCCAACCATTTAAATTTTTCTCTTACAGTTCTAATACATCTGAAAAAGCAATAGAACGCCCACCCGGAACAATATATAAAGCTAAACGAACCGTTCACTGGGTACTTACACGTACGAAACTCCCTATTGATTTACATTATTTTACAAGGAAATAAAATGTGAAAGAAATACTTTTACATCCCATGGCCTTTCCCAACCATTTAAATTTTTCTCTTACAGGTCTAACACTTCCGAAAAACCAATACAACGCCCACCCGGAACAATATCTAAAGCTAAACGAACCGTTCACTGGGCACTTATCCGTACGAAAATCCCTATTGATTTACCTGTTTTAACAAGGAAATAAAATGTGAAAAAAATATTTCTACATCCCATGGCCTTTCCCAACAATTTAAATTTTTCTCTTACAGGTTTAACACTTCCGAAAAACCAATACAACGACCACCCGGAACAATATCTAAAGCTAAACGAACCGTTCACTGGGTACATATCCGTAAGAAAATCCCTATTGATTTACCTGTTTTTACAAGGAAATAAAATGTGAAAAAATATTTCTACATCCCATGGCCTTTCGAAACCATTTAAATTTTTCTCTTACAGGTCTAACACTTCCGAAAAACCAATACAACCCCCACCCGGAACAATATATAAAGCTAAACGAACCGTTCACTGGGCACTTATCCGTACGAAAATCCCTATTGATTTACCTGATTTTACAAGGAAATAAAATGTGAAAAAAATATTTCTACATCCCATGGCCTTTCCCAACCTTTTAAATTTTTCTCTTACAGGTCTAACACTTCCGAAAAACCAATACAACGACCACCCGGAACAATATCTAAAGCTAAATGAACCGTTCACTGGGTACTTATCCGTAAGAAAATCCCTATTGATTTACCTGTTTTTAAAAGGAAATAAAATGTGAAAAAATATTTCTACATCCCATGGCCTTTCCCAACCATTTAAATTTTTCTCTTACAGGTCTAATACATCCGAAAAAGCAATACAACGCCCACCCGGAACAATATATAAAGCTAAACGAACCGTTCACTGGGTACTTACACGTACGAAAATCCCTATTGATTTACCTTATTTTACAAGGAAATAAAATGTGAAAAAAATATTTCTACATCCCATGGCCTTTACCAACCATTTAAATTTTTCTCTTACAGGTCTAACACTTCCGAAAAACCAATACAACGACCACCCGGAACAATATCTAAAGCTAAATGAACCGTTCACTGGGTACTTATCCGTAAGAAAATCCATATTGATTTACCTGTTTTTACAAGGAAATAAAATGTGAAAAAATATTTCTACATCCCATGGCCTTTCCCAACCATTTAAATTTTTCTCTTACAGGTCTAATACATCTGAAAAAGCAATAGAACGCCCACCCGGAACAATATATAAAGCTAAACGAACCGTTCACTGGGTACTTAGACGTACGAAACTCCCTATTGATTTACATTATTTTACAAGGAAATAAAATGTGAAAGAAATATTTCTACATCCCATGGCCTTTCCCAACCATTTAAATTTTTCTCTTACAGGTCTAACACTTCCGAAAAACCAATACAACGCCCACCCGGAACAATATATAAAGCTAAACGAACCGTTCACTGGGCACTTATCCGTACGAAAATCCCTATTGATTTACCTGTTTTAACAAAGAAATAAAATGTGAAAAAAATATTTCTACATCCCATGGCCTTTCCCAACCATTTAAATTTTTCTCTTACAGGTTTAACACTTCCGAAAAACCAATACAACACCCACCCGGAACAATATATAAAGCTAAACGAACCGTTCACTTGGTACTTATCCGTAAGAAAATCCCTATTGATTTATCTGTTTTTACAAGGAAGTAAAATGTGAAAAAAATATTTCTACATTCCATGGCCTTTCCCAACCATTTAAATTTTTCTCTTACAGGTCTAACACTTCCGAAAAACCAATACAACGCCCACCCGGAACAATATATAAAGCTAAACGAACCGTTCACTGGGTACTTACACGTATGAAAATCCCTATTGATTTACCTGATTTTACAAGGAAATAAAATGTGAAAAAAATATTTCTACATCCCTTGGCCTTTCCCAACCATTTAAATTTTTCTCTTACAGGTCTAACACTTCTGAAAAACCAATACAACGCCCACCCGGAACAATATATAAAGCTATACGAACCGTTCACTGGGCACTTATCCGTACGAAAATCCCTATTGATTTACCTGATTTTACAAGGAAATAAAATGTGAAAAAAATATTTCTACATCCCATGGCCTTTCCCAACCTTTTAAATTTTTCTCTTACAGGTCTAACACTTCCGAAAAACCAATACAACGACCACCCGGAACAATATCTAAAGCTAAATGAACCGTTCACTGGGTACTTATCCGTAAGAAAATCCCTATTGATTTACCTGTTTTTAAAAGGAAATAAAATGTGAAAAAATATTTCTACATCCCATGGCCTTTCCCAACCATTTAAATTTTTCTCTTACAGGTCTAATACATCCGAAAAAGCAATACAACGCCCACCCGGAACAATATATAAAGCTAAACGAACCGTTCACTGGGTACTTACACGTACGAAAATCCCTATTGATTTACCTTATTTTACAAGGAAATAAAATGTGAAAAAAATATTTCTACATCCCATGGCCTTTACCAACCATTTAAATTTTTCTCTTACAGGTCTAACACTTCCGAAAAACCAATACAACGCCCACCCGGAACAATATATAAAGCTAAACGAACCGTTCACTGGGCACTTATCCGTACGAAAATCCCTATTGATTTAACTGTTTTAACAAGGAAATAAAATGTGAAAAAAATATTTCTACATCCCATGGCCTTTCCCAACCATTTAAATTTTTCTCTTACAGGGCTAACACTTCCGAAAAACCAATACAACACCCACCCGGAACAATATATAAAGCTAAACGAACCGTTCACTTGGTACTTATCCGTAAGAAAATCCCTATTGATTTATCTGTTTTTACAAGGAAATAAAATGTGAAAAAAATATTTCTACATCCCATGGCTTTTCCCAACCATTTAAATTTTTCTCTTACAGGTCTAACACTTCTGAAAAACCAATACAACGCCCACCCGGAACAATATATAAAGCTAAACGAACCGTTCACTGGGCACTTATCCGTACGAAAATCCCTATTGTTTTACCTGTTTTTACAAGGAAATAAAATGTGAAAAAAATATTTCTACATCCCATGGCCTTTCGAAACCATTTAAATTTTTCTCTTACAGGTCTAACACTTCCGAAAAACCAATACAACGACCACCCGGAACAATATCTAAAGCTAAATGAACCGTTCACTGGGTACTTATCCGTAAGAAAATCCCTATTGATTTACCTGTTTTTACAAGGAAATAAAATGTGAAAAAATATTTCTACATCCCATGGCCTTTCCCAACCATTTAAATTTTTCTCTTACAGTTCTAATACATCTGAAAAAGCAATAGAACGCCCACCCGGAACAATATATAAAGCTAAACGAACCGTTCACTGGGTACTTACACGTACGAAACTCCCTATTGATTTACATTATTTTACAAGGAAATAAAATGTGAAAGAAATACTTTTACATCCCATGGCCTTTCCCAACCATTTAAATTTTTCTCTTACAGGTCTAACACTTCCGAAAAACCAATACAACGCCCACCCGGAACAATATATAAAGCTAAACGAACCGTTCACTGGGCACTTATCCGTACGAAAATCCCTATTGATTTACCTGTTTTAACAAGGAAATAAAATGTGAAAAAAATATTTCTACATCCCATGGCCTTTCCCAACCATTTAAATTTTTCTCTTACAGGGCTAACACTTCCGAAAAACCAATACAACACCCAACCGGAACAATATATAAAGCTAAACGAACCGTTCACTTGGTACTTATCCGTAAGAAAATCCCTATTGATTTATCTGTTTTTACAAGGAAGTAAATTGTGAAAAAAATATTTCTACATTCCATGGCCTTTCCCAACCATTTAAATTTTTCCCTTACAGGTCTAACACTTTCGAAAAACCAATACAACGCCCACCCGGAACAATATATAAAGCTAAACGAAACGTTCACTGGGCACTTATCCGTACGAAAATCCCTATTGTTTTACCTGTTTTTACAAGGAAATAAAATGTGAAAAAAATGTTTCTACATCCCATGGCCTTTCCCAACCATTTAAATTTTTCTCTTACAGGTCTAACACTTCCGAAAAACCAATACAACGCCCACCCGGAACAATATATAAAGCTAAACGAACCGTTCACTGGGCACTTATCCTTACGAAAATCCCTATTAATTTACCTGTTTTTACAAGGAAATAAAATGTGAAAAAAATATTTCTATAATCCATGGCCTTTCCCAACCATTTAAATTTTTTTCTTACAGGTCTAACACTTCTGAAAAACCAATACAACGCCCACCCGGAACAATATATAAAGCTAAACGAACCGTTCACTGGGCACTTATCCGTACGAAAATCCCTATTGATTTACCTGATTTTACAAGGAAATAAAATGTGAAAAAAATATTTCTACATCCCATGGCCTTTCCCAACCATTTAAATTTTTCTCTTACAGGTTTAACACTTCCGAAAAAGCAATACAACGACCACCCGGAACAATATCTAAAGCTAAACGAACCGTTCACTGGGTACTTATCCGTAAGAAAATCCCTATTGATTTACCTGTTTTTACAAGGAAATAAAATGTGAAAAAATATTTCTACATCCCATGGCCTTTCGAAACCATTTAAATTTTTCTCTTACAGGTCTAACACTTCCGAAAAACCAATACAACGCCCACCCGGAACAATATATAAAGCTAAACGAACCATTCACTGGGCACTTATCCGTACGAAAATCCCTATTGATTTACCTGTTTTTACAAGGAAATAAAATGTGAAAAAAATATTTCTACATCCCATGGCCTTTCCCAAACATTTAAATTTTTCTCTTACAGGTCTAATACATCTGAAAAAGCAATAGAACGCCCACCTGGAACAATATATAAAGCTAAACGAACCATTCACTGGGTACTTAGACGTACGAAACTCCCTATTGATTTACATTATTTTACAAGGAAATAAAATGTGAAAGAAATATTTCTACATCCCATGGCCTTTCCCAACCATTTAAATTTTTCTCTTACAGGTCTAACACTTCCGAAAAACCAATACAACGCCCACCCGGAACAATATATAAAGCTAAACGAACCGTTCACTGGGCACTTATCCGTACGAAAATCCCTATTGATTTACCTGTTTTAACAAGGAAATAAAATGTGAAAACAATATTTCTACATCCCATGGCCTTTCCCAACCATTTAAATTTTTCTCTTACAGGGCTAACACTTCCGAAAAACCAATACAACACCCACCCGGAACAATATATAAAGCTAAACGAACCGTTCACTTGTTACTTATCCGTAAGAAAATCCCTATTCATTTATCTGTTTTTACAAGGAAGTAAAATGTGAAAAAAATATTTCTACATTCCATGGCCTTTCCCAACCATTTAAATTTTTCTCTTATAGGTCTAACACTTCCGACAAACCAATACAACGCCCACCCGGAACAATATATAAAGCTAAACGAACCATTCACTGGGCACTTATCCGTACGAAAATCCCTATTGATTTACCTGTTTTTACAAGGAAATAAAATGTGAAAAAAATATTTCTACATCCCATGGCCTTTCCCAACCATTTAAATTTTTCTCTTACAGGTCTAATACATCTGAAAAAGCAATAGAACGCCCACCTGGAACAATATATAAAGCTAAACGAACCATTCACTGGGTACTTAGACGTACGAAACTCCCTATTGATTTACATTATTTTACAAGGAAATAAAATGTGAAAGAAATATTTCTACATCCCATGGCCTTTCCCAACCATTTAAATTTTTCTCTTACAGGTCTAACACTTCCGAAAAACCAATACAACGCCCACCCGGAACAATATATAAAGCTAAACGAACCGTTCACTGGGCACTTATCCGTACGAAAATCCCTATTGATTTACCTGTTTTAACAAGGAAATAAAATGTGAAAAAAATATTTCTACATCCCATGGCCTTTCCCAACCATTTAAATTTTTCTCTTACAGGGCTAACACTTCCGAAAAACCAATACAACACCCACCCGGAACAATATATAAAGCTAAACGAACCGTTCACTTGTTACTTATCCGTAAGAAAATCCCTATTCATTTATCTGTTTTTACAAGGAAGTAAAATGTGAAAAAAATATTTCTACATTCCATGGCCTTTCCCAACCATTTAAATTTTTCTCTTATAGGTCTAACACTTCCGACAAACCAATACAACGCCCACCCGGAACAATATATAAAGCTAAACGAACCGTTCACTGGGCACTTATCCGTATGAAAATCCCTATTGATTTACCTGATTTTACAAGGAAATAAAATGTGAAAAAAATATTTCTACATCCCATGGCCTTTCCCAACCATTTAAATTTTTCTCTTACAGGTTTAACACTTCCGAAAAACCAATACAACGACCACCCGGAACAATATCTAAAGCTAAACGAACCGTTCACTGGGTACTTATCCGTAAGAAAATCCCTATTGATTTACCTGTTTTTACAAGGAAATAAAATGTGAAAAAATATTTCTACATCCCATGGCCTTTCCCAACCCTTTAAATTTTTCTCTTACAGGTCTAATACTTCCGAAAAACCAATACAACGCCGACCCAGAACAATATATAAAGCTAAACGAACCGTTCACTGGGTACTTACACGTACGAAAATCCCTATTGATTTACCTGATTTTACAAGGAAATAAAATGTGAAAAAAAATATTTCTACATCCCATGGCCTTTCCCAACCATTTAAATTTTTCTCTTACAGTTCTAATACATCCGAAAAAGCAAAACAACGCCCACCCGGAACAATATATAAAACTAAACGAACCGTTCACTGGGTACTTACACTTACGAAAATCCCTATTGATTTACCTTATTTTACAAGGAAATAAAATGTGAAAAAAATATTTCTACATCCCATGGCCTTTCCCAACCATTTAAATTTTTCTCTTACATGTCTAATACTTCCGAAAAACCAATACAACGCCCACCCGGAACAATATATAAAGCTAAACGAACCGTTCACTGGGCACTTATCCGTACGAAAATCCCTATTGATTTACCTGATTTTACAAGGAAATAAAATGTGAAAAAAATATTTCTACATCCCATGGCCTTTCCCAACCATTTAAATTTTTCTCTTACAGGTCTAACACTTCCGAAAAACCAATACAACGACCACCCGGAACAATATCTAAAGCTAAACGAACCGTTCACTGGGTACTTATCCGTTAGAAAATCCCTATTGATTTACCTGTTTTTACAAGGAAATAAAATGTGAAAAAAATATTTCTACATCCCATGGCCTTTCCCAACCATTTAAATTTTTCTCTTACAGGTCTAACACTTCGGAGAAACCAATACAACGCCCACCCGGAACAATATATAAAGCTAAACGAACCGTTCACTGGGTACTTACACGTACGAAAATCCCTATTGATTTACCTGATTTTACAAGGAAATAAAATGTGAAAAAAATATTTCTACATCCCTTGGCCTTTCCCAACCATTTAAATTTTTCTCTTACAGGTCTAACACTTCTGAAAAACCAATACAACGCCCACCCGGAACAATATATAAAGCTAAACGAACCGTTCACTGGGCACTTATCCGTACGAAAATCCCTATTGATTTACCTGATTTTACAAGGAAATAAAATGTGAAAAAAATATTTCTACATCCCTTGGCCTTTCCCAACCATTTAAATTTTTCTCTTACAGGTCTAACACTTCCGAAAAACCAATACAACGCCCACCTGGAACAATATATAAAGCTAAACGAACCGTTCACTGGGTACTTATCCTTACGAAAATCCCTATTAATTTACCTGTTTTTACAAGGAAATAAAATGTGAAAAAAATATTTCTACATCCCATGGCCTTTCCCAACCATTTAAATTTTTCTCTTACAGGTCTAACACTTCCGAAAAACCAATATAACGCCCACCCAGAACAATATATAAAGCTAAACGAACCGTTCACTGGGTACTTACACGTACGAAAATCCCTATTGATTTACCTGTTTTTACAAGGAAATAAAATGTGAAAAAATATTTCTACATCCCATGGCCTTTCCCAACCATTTAAATTTTTCTCTTACAGGTCTAATACTTCCGAAAAACCAATACAACGCCCACCCGGAACAATATATAAAGCTAAACGAACCGTTCACTGGGTACTTACAAGTACGAAAATCCCTATTGATTTACCTGATTTTACAAGGAAATAAAATGTGAAAAAAATATTTCTACATCCCTTGGCCTTTCCCAACCATTTAAATTTTTCTCTTACAGGTCTAACACTTCCGAAAAACCAATACAACGCCCACCCGGAACAATATATAAAGCTAAACGAACCGTTCACTGGGCACTTATCCGTACGAAAATCCCTATTGATTTACCTGATTTTACAAGGAAATAAAATGTGAAAAAAATATTTCTACATCCCATGGCCTTTCCCAACCATTTAAATTTTTCTCTTACATTTCTAACACTTCCAAAAAACCAATACAACGCCCACCCGGAACAATATATAAAGCTAAACGAACCGTTCACTGGGTACTTATCCTTACGAAAATCCATATTGATTTACCTGATTTTACAAGAAAATAAAATGTGAAAAAAATATTTCTACATCCCATGGCCTTTCCCAACCCTTTAAATTTTTCTCTTACAGGTCTAACACTTCCAAAAAACCAATACAACGCCCACCCGGAACAATATATAAAGCTAAACGAACCGTTCACTGGGTACTTACACGTACGAAAATCCCTATTGATTTACCTGTTTTTACAAGGAAATAAAATGTGAAAAAATATTTCTACATCCCATGGCCTTTCCCAACCATTTAAATTTTTCTCTTACAGGTCTAATACTTCCGAAAAACCAATACAACGCCCACCCGGAACAATATCTAAAGCTAAATGAACCGTTCACTGGGTACTTATCCGTAAGAAAATCCCTATTGATTTACCTGTTTTTACAAGTAAATAAAATGTGAAAAAATATTTCTACATCCCATGGCCTTTCCCAACCATTTAAATTTTTCTCTTACAGGTCTAATACATCCGAAAAAGCAATACAACGCCCACCCGGAACAATATATAAAGCTAAACGAACCGTTCACTGGGTACTTACACGTACGAAAATCCCTATTGATTTACCTTATTTTACAAGGAAATAAAATATGAAAAAAATATTTCTACATCCCATGGCCTTTCCCAACCATTTAAATTTTTCTCTTACATTTCTAACACTTCCAAAAAACCAATACAACTCCCACCCGGAACAATATATAAAGCTAAACGAACCGTTCACTGGGCACTTATCAGTACGAAAATCCCTATTGATTTACCTGATTTTACAAGAAAATAAAATGTGAAAAAAATATTTCTACATCCCATGGCCTTTCCCAACCCTTTAAATTTTTCTCTTACAGGTCTAACACTTCCAAAAAACCAATACAACGCCCACCCGGAACAATATATAAAGCTAAACGAACCGTTCACTGGGCACTTATCCGTACGAAAATCCCTATTGTTTTACCTGTTTTTACAAGGAAATAAAATGTGAAAAAAATGTTTCTACATCCCATGGCCTTTCCCAACCATTTAAATTTTTCTCTTACAGGTCTAACACTTCCGAAAAACCAATACAACGCCCCCCCGGAACAATATATAAAGCTAAACGAACCGTTCACTGGGCACTTATCCTTACGAAAATCCCTATTAATTTACCTGTTTTTACAAGGAAATAAAATGTGAAAAATTATTTCTACATCCCATGGCCTTTCCCAACCATTTAAATTTTTCTCTTACAGGTCTAATACTTCCGAAAAACCAATACAACGCCCACGCGGAACAATATATAAAGCTAAACGAACCGTTCACTGGGTACTTACACGTACGAAAATCCCTATTGATTTACCTGATTTTACAAGGAAATAAAATGTGAAAAAAATATTTCTACATCCCATGGCCTTTTCCAACCATTTAAATTTTTCTCTTACAGGTCTAATACTTCCGAAAAACCAATACAACGCCCACCCGGAACAATATATAAAGCTAAACGAACCGTTCACTGGGTACTTACACGTACGAAAATCCCTATTGTTTTACCTGATTTTACAAGGAAATAAAATGTGAAAAAAATATTTCTACATCCCATGGCCTTTCCCAACCATTTAAATTTTTCTCTTACAGGTCTAACACTTCCGAAAAACCAATACAACGCCCACCCGGAACAATATATAAAGCTAAACGAACCGTTCACTGGGCACTTATCCGTACGAAAATCCCTATTGATTTACCTGATTTTACAAGGAAATAAAATGTGAAAAAAATATTTCTACATCCCATGGCCTTTCCCAACCATTTAAATTTTTCTCTTACAGGCCTACCACTTCCGAAAAACCAATACAACGACCACCCGGAACAATATCTAAAGCTAAACGAACCGTTCACTGGGTACTTATCCGTTAAGAAAATCCCTATTGATTTACCTGTTTTTACACGGAAATAAAATGTGAAAAAATATTTCTACATCCCATGGCCTTTCCCAACCATTTAAATTTTTCTCTTACAGGTCTAATACTTCCGACAAACCAATACAACGCCCACCCGGAACAATATATAAAGCTAAACGAACCGTTCACTGGGTACTTACACGTACGAAAATCCCTATTGTTTTACCTGTTTTTACAAGGAAATAAAATGTGAAAAAAATATTTCTACATCCCATGGCCTTTCCCAACCATTTAAATTTTTCTCTTACAGGTCTAACACTTCCGAAAAACCAATACAACGCCCACCCGGAACAATATATAAAGCTAAACGAACCGTTCACTGGGCACTTATCTGTACGAAAATCCCTATTGATTTATCTGATTTTACAAGGAAATAAAATGTGAAAAAATATTTCTACATCCCATGGCCTTTCCCAACCATTTAAATTTTTCTCTTACAGGTCTAATACATCCGAAAAAGCAATACAACGCCCACCTGGAACAATATATAAAGCTAAACGAACCGTTCACTGGGTACTTACACGTACGAAAATCCCTATTGATTTACCTTATTTTACAAAGAAATAAAAAGTGAAAAAATATTTCTACATCCCATGGCCTTTCCCAACCATTTAAATTTTTCTCTTACAGGCCTACCACTTCCGAAAAACCAATACAACGACCACCCGGAACAATATCTAAAGCTAAACGAACCGTTCACTGGGTACTTATCCGTAAGAAAATCCCTATTGATTTACCTTATTTTACAAGGAAATAAAATGTGAAAAAATATTTCTACATCCCATGGCCTTTCCCAACCATTTAAATTTTTCTCTTACAGGTCTAACACTTCCGAAAAACCAATACAACGACCACCCGGAACAATATCTAAAGCTAAATGAACCGTTCACTGGGTACTTATCCGTAAGAAAATCCCTATTGATTTACCTGTTTTTACAAGGAAATAAAATGTGAAAAAATATTTCTACATCCCATGGCCTTTCCCGACCATTTAAATTTTTCTCTTACAGGTCTAATACATCCGAAAAAGCAATATAACAACCAACCGGAACA